>NC_089598.1:97792744-98015115 GCF_019320115.1 Miscanthus floridulus | reverse complement strand
TCATTACATATGCATTTAGGATCTAGTGGAGTGCTAACACCCTTGAAAATGTTTGTGAAAATACGCTAACACATGTGCACAAGGTGATATACTTGGTGGTTGGCACATTTGAGCAAGGGTGAAGAAGTTAGAGGTGAAATGGAATTAGTCGCAATGACGCTGGCGTCAGTCAACTGACCGGACGCTGGGTTGCTCTTTGACCGGACGCTAAAGGGCTACGTCTGGTCGTGTTGTCGGTCGACACAGTAATTAGGGTTAAGCACCGGATGCTGTGTTGTGTCCGGTCAAGCATGACCGGACACATCTGGTCAGCAAAAACATGTTTTGGACCCTTACTATAAACGA
Source organism: Miscanthus floridulus (assembly GCF_019320115.1). NCBI lineage: Eukaryota > Viridiplantae > Streptophyta > Magnoliopsida > Poales > Poaceae > Miscanthus > Miscanthus floridulus. The sequence continues at coordinate 98,014,770 of NC_089598.1, read as the reverse complement.
CTGGACGCTGAGGGTCCAGCGTCCGGTTAGCTCTGTCGGAGCGTCCGGTCAACATTTCGACTGTTGAAATCAAACGTTCACTGTTGAACACAGGAGACACATGGCCGCCATCAGGCGACCGGACGCTGAGGGGTAGCGTCCAGTCAGTTGGACCAGAGCATCCGGTCAGCCCATGTTATGCCTAGTGAAAGGGTATAACGGCTCTATTACGTAGGGGCTTCTATTTAAGCCACATGGTCGGCTATAGCTCATATCTTTGGCCATTTTCATTGACATAGCAACCTTGTGAGCTTAGCCAAAGTCCTCCCACTCATCTCCATCATTGATTCATCATCATAGTGAGATTGAGAGTTATCCAAGTGCATTGCTTGAGTGATTGTATCTAGAGGCACTTGGTGTTCGTGTTTCGCTGTGGATTTCGCTTGTTACTCTTGGTGGTTGCCGCCATCTAGACGGCTTGGAGCAGCAAGGATCGTCGAGCGAAGGTGGTGATTGTCTCCGGCTCCGATCATGGTGATTGTGAGGGGTTCTTGACCTTTCCTTGGTGGAAAGCCAAAAGGTACTCTAGTGGATTGCTCATGGCTTGTGTGATCCTCATCTTGTGTTGGTTGTGCGGCACCCTATTGAGGGTTTGGCGTGTGAAGCCAATTAGCGTGTGAACCTCCAAGTGAGTGAATCGCCACTACGAGGACTAGCTTGTCAGCAAGCAAGTGAACATCGGTAAAAAATCATTGTGTTCATTATTAATTCCGAGGTGATTGGTCTTCATTGTTATTTATCCTTGTGATTGATTGGTTCATCCATCTACACGAAGGTTAGTGTGGCTCTTTAGTTAGCCTTTGAGAGCACACTAACATAGAGTAGTGTCATAGCTATTGTGCGAAAAGATATTATCTAAACTAGAATTGTGGTAGGTGGCTTGCATTTTGAGTAGGCTAGCGCAACACTTGCTTTGCCTTATAATAGTCTAATTATTTTGTTAAGTGTTGTTGTAGAAATTTTTATTAGACTATTCACCCCCCTCTAGCCATTAGGACATTTCCGCCTTCTTATTCTTGTTTACTTGAGATGGTCCAACTTCTTCTTCAACTGGTCTTTTTCTGGAAAATAAGTTCAAAATTATTTATTTTCATACTAGTATGTAGTGAACAGATCAAAATTATTTTTCTGTACTTACTTTCATACCTTTTATTCAGAGCAGCAGCAGGTTGGCCATCCAATCCCATCTTAGGTTCCTTGCATGTCTTGGCAAAGTATCCAAAATCTCCACACCTTTGACATTTCACTTTCTTCTTTGTACTGTTTTTTTCCAAGCAACCTCTTATCCTTACCACTTTAGGCCTGCCTGGTCTTCTTCCAAGTAATGGTGGGAAAAACTTTAAATCCTAGCTCAAAATGAGGCCACTAGGACCTGTCTGGCATAGGTTCTACTCTCTGTTCATATGCAGCTCAAAACTTTGCAACAGAGTAATACTCATGGACATAGTCAGAGATTTGGACTCCTCTGTGAAAGCTCTAGTTTGGTTTTGGTGAATTGATGAAACCCTAAGTGCTAACCTAGTTTATCAAGTGATCATGACATAGGTAGCACACTTCAAGTAGAAGAAGCTAATGAAGATCATAGCATGACAATGGTGATGGCATGGCGATGATCAAGGGCTTAAACTTGAAATGAAGAAAGAGAAAAACAAAAAGCTCAAGGCAAAGGTATAAACCATAGGAGCTATTTTGTTTTAGTGATCAAGACACTTAGAGAGTGTGATCACATTTAGGTTTGATAGCCGTACTATTAAGAGGGGTGAAACTCATATCTGAATGCGGTTATCAAAGTGCCACTAGATGCTCTAACTCATTGCATATGCATTTAGGATCTAGTGGAGTGCTAACACCCTTGATAATATTTGTGAAAATATGCTAACACATGTGCATATGTATCTGAATACGGTTATTCGGCGCTTTTGGAAAATGAAATGTCTATTTTCTATTGCGCCGGATGCAAAATTCTTGGTGGTTGGCACATTGGAGCAAGGGTGAAGAAGTTAGAGTTGAAATGGAGTTGGTCGAAATGATGCTGGCGTTGGTCTACTGACCGGACGCTGGGTCACTCAGCGACCGGACGCTGAAAGGCTGCGTCCGGTCGAGCTGTCAGACGGCACAGTAGGCTAGGGTTGAGCACCGGACGCTGGCTGCGTTAGGTCAAGGTGGACCGGACGCGTCCGGTCGAAAAAACATGCCTCGAGGAGCTTACTGGAAACGACCGGACGCTGGGGCTTCAGCGTCCGGTCAGTTTTGACCGGAGCGTCCGGTCAGCTTCGTAGCCGTTGGAATCTGACGAACAGCGTTTGAAGGCGATGACACGTGGCATCCATCGGGCGACCGGACGCTGAGGGCCAGCGTCCGGTCAGTTTGACCGGAGCGTCCGGTCAGAGCGCGTTTTGCCCAGTGAAGGGGTATAACGGCTCTATTTGATGGGGGCTCTATTTATAGCCCCATGGCCGGCTGTGGCTTAGATCTTTGGCCATTTTTCATTGACATAGCAACCTTGTGAGCTAAGCCAAAGCCCTCCCACTCATCTACATCATTGATTCATCATCATAGTGAGATTGGGAGTGATCCAAGTGCATTGCTTGAGTGATTGCATCTAGAGGCACTTAGTGATCGTGGTTCGCTGCGGATTTCGCTTGTTACTCTTGGTGGTTGCCGCCACCTAGATGGCTTGGAGCAGCAAGGATCGTTGAGCGAAGGTGGTGATTGTCTCCGGCTCCGATCGTGGTGATTGTGAGGGGTTCTTGACCTTTCCTCGGTGGAGCGCCAAAAGGTACTCTAGTGGATTGCTCGTGGCTTGTGTGATCCTCATCTTGTGTTGGTTGTGCGGCACCCTATTGAGGGTTTGGCGTGTGAAGCCAATTAGCGCGTGAACCTCCAAGTGAGTGAATCGCCACAACGAGGACTAGCTTGCCGGCAAGCAAGTGAACCTCGGTAAAAATCATTGTCTTCATCATTGATTCCGAGGTGATTGGTCATCATTGTTATTCATCTTCGTGATTGATTGGTTCATTCATCTACACGGCGGTATAACCCTCTTGATCACTCTCTTTACTTTACCACAAACTAGTTGACAAGCTCTTTAGTGTAGCTAGTTGTGAGAGCTTGCATGCTTGGTTGGTGTGGCTCTTTAGTTAATCTTTGAGAGCACACTAACATAGGGTAGTGTCATTGATCTTGTGTGAATTGACACTATCTAAACTAGAATTGTGGTAGGTGGCTTGTATTTTGAGTAGGCTAGCGCAACACTCGCTTCGCCTCATAATTGTCTAACCATTTGGTTAAGTGTTGTTGTAGAAATTTTTATTAGGCTATTCACCCCCCCTCTAGCCATTAGGACCTTTCACTCTGTTAGAGCAAATCCATACCAGGGCATGCTTGCAAGGCTTACTAGTTATTTGCCATGTCCTGCAGGAACACTTATGGTTTTCAAGATCCACTGTGTGCCTTTTCTGGTTGTTCCAGTCATCTAATATTGTGACCTCTACAATGCTATCATCACAGGTTGCAACCTTGACTACTTTCAAGTTTTTGCTAATGGTATTGAGATCCTTGAGTACACCTAGGAGGATGCCATCCTCCCACTATCTTGCAATCTTCTTCCTAATGTACCTCTTCTCCATTATGAGCTCCCTCAGCCTATCAACCAACTCATGGAGGTGAAGTCCCTTCAGCTTTTTAATCTGTGCATTGAAACTCTCTAACACATTGTTAGCTAGGTAATCACACTTGCTAAGCTCTGAGAAGGCACGTCTGTACCAAATCCTAGAATGGTGTTCCTCAAGGTACTCAATTGCATCAGGAGCAAACTCAAAAATTTTCTTCATGTGCCACCTAAACATGCCTTTTGTGTAGCTCCTTACAGCAGGATACAGATGGTCAGTGAACACATCACCTGAGTAGTGCTTCGTGAAGTTTTTGTACAAGTGCCTCATGCACTCCCTGTTCTCGGCATGTGGGAAGATAGCTCCCATAATTTTTTCTAGGCCTTTATAAGCATCTGAACAAATCACCAATCCTAGAGGGTCCCCTATAGCTCTGTGCAAATTCTGCATTAACCACTTCTAGTTATCTCCAGTCTCTGTGTCAAAAACACCATAGGCAATATGGTACAACCAATTATGGCCATCATCCCCAGTAGCTGAAACCAACTGCCCAAGATACCTCCCATTTAGACTAGAAGCATCTAAACCAATAAATGGTTTGCAGCCAACTAAGAATCCATCAATGCATGGCTTCAGAGCAACAAATATCGTTCTGAACCTTTTCTGTTCACCTATTGTCTCTAATTCTATTTCTACAATGCTACTAGGAGAACTTATTTCAACCTATGCAGCCCAATTGAATAAAAGTTGAAAACTTTCCTCATAAGACCCATGAATCTAGTCTAGAGCAACCTACAAATCTGATCAAGCTTTGGAGTACTTCAACTTAATTCCTAGTCACCCTCCAATTTGTCTTTGGCATCCGTTGGGCCCTTATTTGGATTCTTTTTCACCCAGTCTGCTAGCATGTCTGCACACCAGTCCTGACTTGCCATCTTTCCTTCTCTAAGCTTGGTGGTAGGACAATTGCGTTGGGCAGGAAGCACTTTTATCTACACAAACATGTCAAATAGGTCATTAGCATGTCAACAAAAAGTCACAAATAGGTCATAAATAGCAGTAGTTCAACACATTACCTTTATTTTTTTATCAAAAATAGTGGATGCATGTATGCGCCACGGACAACTCTCGGCAACACAGTGAGCTATAAACCTGGTCTTGTTTGGCACATGGTATGGATGGGTAGGAGGCCAGAAAAGGTGTCCAAGTCAAGAAGGAGGTCCGAGGATAATTCGGTTTGAGTCTCCGAGGTGGAGGCCCAAAGTAACTCAAGTTTGAGTCTGTCTTGGCCTACAGGACTAGTCTGCCTTAAACTGGTCACCCAGGACGCATCCGGACTCTGTTTTCGATGATCCACATATGAATGGAAATCTAATTGGATAAGGAAGCCAACCCAATTGGTTTCACCTCAAAAGCCCTTCGGAATCAACAGGAATCATCAAAACAAGTCAGCATCCAGAATCTATCAGGGTGCTACGACACCGTCTTTTGGTCCATTGGACCATGTATCGTGTTTAGGCCCATTAGGGGGCACGTCTAGGGGGTGATGCCCAAGACTCTATAAATAACAGTCGTCGCTCTCCTTAGGGTTTGGGGTTTTGTTTAGTTCTTGATTTTCTTGTGAAACAGACGTCGTTTTGCTGCAACTGTCGCCGCCAAGGCCGCTTACTGTGAACTAGGGCCTCAGTTCTTGATCTTGTTTGCCTATGGCGATTAGTCCTTTCGAATAAAGACTTGAACTCTTTTTCATTATCATAAGCCTTATATTTATTTACAATTTCAAATTGTGTTTATCTCGTTCTTGCTTGTGCTCTCGATTCGCTTGCAGGAAAGCCTTCTCGGCGAGATCAATCGCGTTCGCGTGGTTGATAACCAACGGAGCAGTGGTGTAATGATTGTGGGGGTTCGAATCAGTCTTAGTTCAAAGCCTAGATCGTGAACGTCGAGTCTCCACTAATCGACGCTATCATACCTATCGGAAGATCGGGCCTAGTCTACATCAAGTGGTATCAGAGCACCTTGTTGCCCGTTAGGTATAACTTTGTTTTCCTCTTTAGATTGTTACTATTTTTACATTACCTATAGTCCACAAAAAGCCAAAAAAATATATATCATCACATATTCCCTATCCTATAGCCCCATTGTGCCGTGCAATTTCGTCTCTATTTCGTGTTGTTTAGTTTATGTCCTAGGTCAAGTTCTTGTTGCTGGTTTTAGATCATTTTTTTGAGTCCAGTTTGTGTTTTCCCCTTTGTTTATCATCATAATTCGTGAACATCTCCAAGTCTTGTTGAGTTTCCTTTGTATCCATAAAACCCTAGTCAACGCCATCTAATTTCCTACACTTGTCTTCACTGTTTCCATCAAATCCTTGCTGTCGTGACTAATTTTTCTCGCATTGTTCCCGTTTTGTCCTCTAATTCGGAGTGCGTTCGTAAAACTGGTCTAGTTTTCGCATACGAACTCAGATTTCGATGTTCCATATATCAAAATCGATCAGAAAATTTTTTTGGATCCATTCATCCCTTGCGTTGCTGGGGTCGGAGATTTTTATTTTGGTTAAAAAGTGGTCACAAGATCCTCTTTTCGTGGTCACAAGGTCTTTGTCGATTTTGAGCACGTCTTCTAAAAATTCCACAGGCCACGTCTTTCACTTGTTTAAGCTTATATTTTCTGTGGTTACTTCTTTTGTGCTCCTAAGTGAAGAAAAAATATATAAAAATAAAAATAAAAGGTCGAAGAATCAAAAAAAAAACAACGACAACCCAAAAATAGAGAAAAAAGAGAGGGGCAAAAGTGAAACAATATCTAGAGGAGCACATAGAGAGCGTCATTTGAGCTGTGTTTGCGTGTGCTGATTTCTACCTTGTTCCTAATCATATTTTTGCTGTTCACATCACTTGATACATCTGGTACTTGGAACGCGAGTAGGCCAGCAACTAAGACAAGTACTTGGGATACTTATTCAGCTTTGCTATTCAGTTATGAATTTTGCTATTCCTTGCTACTATATTGTGCCTGCCTAAGAACCACTTTCTTCTAACCAAGTACAGGTTTGCCTTGCAACTGTTACACTTAAGCTACAATGGTATCGCAGTCACTGACCGATTGCACTGCCTGTTGCTTTAGTAAGAACACTTGTAAGACCGTGGTAAGACGCTTGAGAGTGTGACTTTACTCCTTGACCACATCCTATAGTAGTTCATAGGAAAATACATACTTGTGTGTTTTCTTATTTGATTCTAACAATGATAGGTTGTTCATATTCACCGACTTATGATGGTATAGGTGCTGATGAGTACATGGAGTGGGAAATTGCCATAGATAACATATTTGCTACTCGCTTTATGTGTCCAAGGAGGAAGGTAAAAAATGCATCTAGTGTTTTGCGACATTCTGCTTTATCTTGGTGGGAGTCTTTAGATCCTTCTGATAAACCTCAAACTTGGAATGATATGAAAGATCTTATGAGAGAAAATTTTGTTAATCCATCTCTTGTAATTAATTCAAATGATGAGGTGCATCAACTAGATCAATCTCTTATTATTCCTCCTGTTATGACTAACCTTTTGTAGGACAATGTACAAAAGAGCAAGGATGACGTGACAGAAAATGAGGAGCTCACAACCTCATATGCAAATTCAGAACCATCACTTCACAATGCACCTATTACTCCTGCTGAAAACACAGGTAATGCCTATGGTGCTACACTCACAGTAGGTGAGAATTGTTTTAATATACTAAATTCTTCCACACACCATGCTATTATAGAGCAATTATTAGTAGAACCCTCTCTTGATTTATCTTTGTCCCATGATAATTTGCCTTATGATAAAGATGAATTGGTTGATGATGCTTCAGTTTTACATGTTTTGGATCCAACCACTTGCGCTAAAAATAAATATGTTATTCATATTGCTACTAAAACTAATGAGTTCAAACTGTTGTCTTTTTCACATACTTTGGGTTACATTGAATTTGATGTTTTGTGTAACCTAGATTGTTTGGAGGAGAGCCTATTTAAATATGTTGATTTGCCTTGGTTTTCTAAACATACATATCATGTTATTGGCAAATATAACAAGGGACAATATATGATACATCGAGTATACATTCGCAGTAATACGAATTCTCCTTTTGTTGTACAAGATTATGATCGTTTAGAGGTCAGCCATAATCATACAAACATTTTCTCATGTTCCTCAAAGAAACAAGTTCACTTCCAAGAAGGGGAGCATTATTGGTTGCTACCTATGTCTGCTAGAACATCTATTCCTGCATTGTCTTTGGTTAGTTCTAATCTTTTGTATGATAGTGTTGACATACATCGTGTGCATTCGAATCATGGAGTCTACATGCTTGCTGAAATTTTTATGCAAGATGACATGCTACAAACTTGGAAACATGGTCACATTCCTTCTTACAATTATTTTAGTTCCCTTTGCTTTCGCAACCCTGTTCTCTTTTATGTTGTGTAGGATCAGTTTCAAGCACAATCGACGCCGAGGATGACTTTTCGTCAAGAAGGGGAGGATGATGAGGACATGACACCCATGCATATGACTATGTTTGGCACATGGTATGGAGGGGTAGGAGGCCAGCAAGGGTGTCCAAATTAAGAAGGAGGTCCGAGGCTAATTTGGTTCGAGTCCCCGAGGTGGAGGCCCAAAGCAACTCAAGTTCGAGTCTGTCTTGGCCTCCAGGACTAGTCTGCCTTAAACTGGTTACCCAGGATGCATTCGAACTCTGTTTTCAATGATCCACATATGGATGGAAAGCTAATTGGATAAGGAAGCCAACCCAATTGGTTTCACCTCAAAAGCCCTTTGGAATCAATAGGAATCGTCGAAACAAGTCAGCGTCCAGAATCCGTCAGGGTGCTGCAACACCGTCTTTTGGTCCATTCGATCGTGTATCGTGTTTGGGCCCATTAGGGGGCGCGTCCAGGGGGTGACACCCAAGACTCTATAAATACCAGCCGTCACTCTCCTTAGGGTTTGGGGTTTTGTTTAGTTCTTGATTTCCTCGTGAAACAGACATCGTTTTGCTGCAACTGTTGCCGCCAAGGCCGCTTATTGTGAACTAGGGCTCTAGTTCTTGATCTTGTTCGCCCGTGGTGATTAGTCCTTTCGAATAAAGACTTGAATTCTTTTTCATTATCACAAGCCTCATATTTATTTGTAATTTCAGATTGTGTTTATCTTGTTCTTGCTTGTGTTCTTGATTCACTTGCAGGAAAGCCTTCTCAGCGAGGTCAATCGTGTTCGCGTGGTTGATAACCAACGGAGCAATGGTGTAACAGTTGCAGGGGTCTGAATCAGTCTTGGTTCAAAGCCTAGATCGTGAACGTCGAGTCTCCACCAATCAACGCTATCATACCTATCGGAAGATCGGGCCTAGTCTACATCACCCCCTTCACTATGTTTGGATTCTTAGGATCATGGAGTACATGCACCTCAAGAGGGTCTACATCATCAATAGCAAAAGCATTTTCATCAGATGGGTGAGCGTCAACAGAATCATAAGCATTGTTAATCGGCTATGCATTAGCAGCTTATTGTGCATTAGCAACTGAAAATATAGATTTGTTCATCATCAACTCCAACATATTCTTTAGGATTATCAAAGATATCAGGCTCCCTCTCAGGCTCTACATCAACATCATCACCTTGTTCAGGCTCTAAATTAGAATCTGCTTCTAGATTGTTAGCAGCAGCCGTACTAGGTTCAGGAGCCTCTGGATTGTTAGCAGCAACACTATTTGGTTCATCGGTGAAAGCTCTAGTTTGGTTTTGGTGAATTGATGAAACTCTAAGTGTTAACCTAGTTTATCAAGTGATCATGAGATAGGTAGCACATTCCAAGTGGTGAAGCAAATAAAGATTATGACATGATGATGGTGATGCCATGGTGATGATCTAGTGTTTGGAGTTAAAAAGAAGAAAGAGAAAAACAAAAGGCTCAAGGCAAAGGTATAAATGGTAGGAGCTATTTTGTTTTGGTGATCAAGACACTTAGAGAGTATGATCACATTTAGGTTCGATAGCCGTACTATTAAGAGGGGTGAAACTCATATCGAAATGTGGTTATCAAAGTGCCACTAGATGCTCTAACTTATTGCATATGCATTTAGGATATAATGGAGTGCTAACACCCTTCAAAATGTTTATGAAAATATGCTTACACATGTGCATAAGATGATACACTTGGTGGTTGGCACATTTGAGTAAGGGTTAGAAACTTCACCAGTGGAGTGTCCGCCCATAGAGTGCGGACAGTCCGACGGTGCCACCAGTGCCCTAGACATAAAAGATGGAGGTCATTATAAGTGACTGGACGCTGGTCTCTGAAGGACTAGCGCATTCGGTCAGTAGCAGCAGAAAAAGCGCAACGTCGGTCATCGACTGGATGCTGGCGCTGAAATGACCGGACGCTGGCTGGCTACGTCCGGTCACACTGACATGGTCGTGCACAGAGGAGTCGCCGAGTGACCGAACGCTGGGTGTGTCCGGTCGAGCATGACCGGACGCGTTTGGTCGTAAAAAATCATTTCTAGATGCTTACTGGAAACGACCGGACGCTGAGGCCCAGCGTCCGGTCACTTCGTAGCAGCGCGTCCGGTCATCACTTGACTGTTGAGATCAAGCGCTCAACATTTGAAGAGAGGAGACACGTGGCACGCATCGCGTGACCGGACAGCGTCCGATCAATATGACCGGAGCGTCTGGTCACCCGTGTTGTGTCCAATGAAGGGGTACAACGGCTCTATTTCGTGGGGGCTTCTATTTAAGCCCCATGGCCGGCTCAAGCTCATTCTCTTGGCTATTTACATTGACATAGCAACCTTGTGAGCTTAGCCAAAGCCCTCCCACTCATCTCCATCATTGATTCATTATCTTTGTGAGATTGGGAGAGAATCCAAGTGCATCGCTTGAGTGTTTGCATCTAGAGGCACTTGGTGTTCATGTTTCGCTATGGGATTCACTTGTTACTCTTGGTGGTTGCCGCCACCTAGACGGCTTGGAGCAGCGAGGATCGTCGAGCGGAGAGTGGTGATTGTCTTCGGCTCCAATCATGGTGATTGTGAGGGGTTCTTGACCTTTCCCCGGCAGAGAGCCAAAAGGTACTCTAGTGGATTGCTCGTGGCTTGTGTGATCCTCATCTTGTGTCAGATGTGCAGCACCCTATCGAGGGTTTGACGTGTGATGCCAATTAGCGCATGAACCTCCAAGTGAGTGAATCGTCACAACAAGGAGTAGCTTACCGGCAAGCAAGTGAACCTCGATAAAAAATCATTGTGTTCATCATTTGATTCTGAGGTGATTGGTCTTTATTGGTGTTCACTCTTGTGATTGATTGGCTCCTTCTTCGACACAGCGGTATAATTGCTCGCTCTCTTTATATTATCGCAAACTAGTTGTCAAGCTCTTTAGTGTAGCTAGTTGTGAGAGCTTGTTAGTTTGGTTAGTGTGGCTCTTTAGTTAGTTTTTGAGAGCACACTAACTTAGTATAGTGTCATAGCTATTGTGTAGATGAAACTATATAAACTAGAATTATGGTAGGTGACTTGCATTTTTAGTAGGCTAGCGCAACTCTTGCTTGGCCTCATAATTATCTAACCGGTTTGTTAAGTGTTGTTGTAGAATTTTTTTAATAGGCTATTTACCCCCCTCTAGCCATTAGGACCTTTCAATCGGCAAAAGAAAAATCATTGTTGGATATCTCAAATCTAACATCAGGAGGAATTGTACATAAAGGTTGTAAGTCATCAAACTCAACATCATTATCAAACAATGCCACTACAAGCTGACAACCCATCTCTTCCTTGTACATTTCAAAAACATCAACCATCTGAATTTCACTAATTAATCTGACATCCTCATGCAGTCTTTTATCAAAGAACCACACTATGTGTAACTGGTAGAGGGCACATTCAATTCATTTGCAATACTTGACACCAATAGTTCAAGCGTTAAAGACCCAAACTCCACATCCTACTTAATCACAGTGCCTTTAGTGTATGATTTTCTACCATATGAGTCTTTCGTAGCAAAACCGTGGACTTTAACCTCTACCGCGAACATACCATTCCTACCAACAATCAAATCAAGTCCCAAATCGAAGTGTAAATAGGCAAGCACAAGTCAACTACACTATGTGCTCAAATTGATAACAGGGGACGCGCACACATTACCTGCTATTGCAGTCCTCCATCTCTGTCGTAGCACTACGACGTAGATGCAGGAAGACCTCGCCCATCGTCTTCATGGGTCCTACATCTCCTCTGGTGGATGTCCCAGCCACAGACGCAACACCACCAGCCGCTGCCACCACCGTTGTAGCTCCGCAGGTCGTCGTCGCAGCTCCATAGGTCTCCGGCAGCGGCTATAGTCTAGGGTTAGGGTTCTTAGGGGACAGAGGAAGAGAAAGACGAAGAGGAGCATGGGTGGGAGATGGAATGAACAGGAGAGAGGGCTGCGGCGGCTTGTAACACGCAAGTAAGGGCATCCATGTCCATACGAAAGTCACGTATGCCTTCCTCGACCTGACAATGGGCCCGAGCTGTTCACATATGTAGAAAATGTCAAGCAACAACAACACCTAGAATTATAATGGCATGTTTCAGAATACCCGAATTATAATGACATTTCTCCAACTTCGAAGAATTGTAATGCTTCGATCCAAAAAACCATATTATCTAGGGGTCCTCTAGTAGACACCTAGACATCCCGACGTACCTAACCGCTACACAACGTCGCAATGTCTTTAAAAACCATATTTTTTACTATCGAAGCAAAGAAAACATGATTTATCCTTCTTTGTTATAAATTATAGCTCTTTTTAGTCTTCTCTTGAGTAAAAAATATCTAGTTTTAACTAAATTTAAAAGGTAGACTTATCGGCATCTATAATATTAAATTAATCTATTTTATTGAATTATTCATGAAGATGTATTGATAGTACATTTTTGAAATTGTAGTTAAGATGGTCAAAGTCAGAAAAAATAAACTTGAAGAAATCTAAAGATTGTGTAATTAATTTTAAAAAAATAACTATAGTTTGAAAGATAGGGAGTATTCGATAATTTTTTTGAAGCACAGATTGGTCCGTTTTCGTTGTTTCCTTTTAGGGCTACACTAGGGCTTGGACGTTCGAACACGACGTCCGTCAGAACGCAGCTTCAACATCTACGTCCGACGTAGCGCCTGCGCCCGCGCGCCATCATGCTCCTAATGCGGCGTCTATCCGGACAGAGCTCCCTTGCCCGTGCCCGACAAAGCCCAAAGTAGACCGCGAACATGACGATGGCGTAGGCGAGCAGGCCGTTGATTCAGGCGCGGCACGATGAGGACCCACTCTATGGCCACATACGTGGATGGACATGACCTCGCATGTCCTCCGGTGAAGTGTTGCCGCTAGCTTACTCGCTGACGCCGCCATGGCTCCAACACTGGCTCTCTCTTCCTCGCTCGACAACCCTATATCCAGATCTACTTTGCAACACTAAGATAAACACAATTGCAACATACGTCCAAAACAGACGAAACATTTGAAACATGCACTTGATACATAGCCATTGCAACATATCTGACACATCTAGATATAACACTTGCAACACACGTCTCAAACAAATGAAACATTTCGAACAAACTCTTGCAACATATGTCTATAGCCAGTGCAACATGTGTAACCTCCGGATCTACCTATGCAACATCCATATAAAAACACTTACAACATGCCTCTAAAACATCTAAAACATATGTTTGCAACACACAGTTTTAGCGCAACATGACACGGGCGCCGCGGCAAAACTGACACGGTGGAGACCGTCGTTGTAGGTGGATGGATGCTCCCCCAACGGTGCAGACGGATGGAGCGGCCACGGCGGCACGCGGCGAGGTGGAGGCATCGAATCCGAGCGAACGGGGGTGGACGGTGTGGGCAGATGGAGACCAGTGGTGGTCATGGCGCAAGGCGTGGGCAGGGCAAGGGAGCAAGGTACGGGAGTGAGCGAGCGGTGCGGGTGAGAGCAAGCGGAGGAAGACGTCCGAACGCAATGACGCGTCCTACAGTGAGCATTAGCGTTCCTTTTACGGCCTTGTAGTTTGATTAGAGCCGTACGTGTCCAAGTGCTAAAAAAACTCTGCAAACACTTTGCGTTTCCTTTTGGTTGGACGGTACAAATACAAAACCTTAAGACGCGCAGAAGTACGAGGCCTCGGCTACGTGCTCTCTATCGTTAGCCCGGCCCATGAGGACATACGCTGCAGCACTAAAAGTTCTACGGCCCATAGAGCTTGATAGGCTACGGCACCTAGAGGTTTGATGGGCCTTACGATTAGGGAAGGCGGCAAATTCTGTGATGTACGTTGCATGTGGATCCATACGCATCGGTCCGCCCCACACGAAGCTCTAGAAAAGCGTAGGAACCAAACGGCCAAACGTCCCAGTCCCAGCTTGAACGACGACGACCCCGTTCCGTCCATCCATCCATATTCATCGCCACAAGTCGTTCTCGTTCTCGTGGACAGCTGAAATGACGACGATCTGGTCAGTGTGGTCGCGGGGAACACGGAGCGACACCAGGCGACGGAGCCTAGGCAGCACACCGCAAGTTTTCTGAACCCGATGGAATGGAACCCGATGTGCCTGGGGATCCCGTCCAGACTGCGGGCACAGGAGCAGCAGGCAGCCGATGGAGGCGGCGCCCCCCGTGCGTGGCGAACAGAGGGCAGCGACAGCCACGCCGTGCGGCAGCGGCCCCCGCGCCCCCCGCGCCTCGGATCTGCTTATCGATCGAGACGTAGTACACTGTACACCCATGAATCATGGTATAATTATAATCCCACCCGGCACTGAAAGATAGGCGGATTTGATTAACTGATGGCGGCACTAATCCCCCTGCTCGTGATATAATTACGTGCTGACTCCTAGACGCATCGGATGGATTACTATTATTAGGGCTTCGCAGCCCAGGTTGACCTGCCATTTACGTCGTCTGTGTTTTGTTTATTTACTACTCCTACCAAGGATCTGTTTTTTTTTTAAACCTACCAAGGATCTGTTGGGTTTAATCGTTAGCTAGCTAAAAATTAATTTAAATTAGCTCTAGAGCGCTATTGATTCCGTAATTCTATTTCAAAAAAAGAGTGAGACTCAGTCTCCTTATGCCATCCCACGCTACCGAAGCAGACTCGCTCCCCCTAAACGTAGAGGCTAATTTTTTCTGACAAGTTTTCAATCAATCGTTAGCCAACTAGCCAGTCAACCACAAATATTTTTTTCGTGAGCGGGCTTGTACTGGCTAGTTAACCATAGCTAATTTAAGCTAGTTTTTAGCCCCAATCAATATCTGAATATGTGTATCAAACAGGTCCTAAGAACGATGGGATACCCAAAATGATAGGTGAAGGCTTTTCAACCGTTTTCTTTAATTATTAATCGTGCGTTGTATATATAGACTTTTAAAAAAAGATTATTAACCCTGCTGCTTATTATTATGCTCATACTGAAATCATATAAAGTTTCATTTTGCTGGGATTTTCCAACTTCGTACGCGGCGAAAATCAGTAGCCACGGAGTTTGATCATCTGCAACTGCAAGCAAAAAAAAAAAAAAGCTGGTCCAAAGTCGTTGGCAGCTAACAAAAACGCAGAACACATACCTCATCAGATATTCAGATCCTAGCAACCGCGTTGTGACAGACCAGGTAAATTCTTTTGTTTGAATGATTGAATCAATCGCAGGGAGTCTATCGCTGAGTCGCTGTCGTCCTAGCTTGTTGGGGACAAAACAACGGTGCATGTATGCGCTCGTCATGTTTATTTTTTCAATGAAAAAATTATACTCTGCTAGTACCAGTAAGTACTGGTGTTGTTTTTCTTTGCCCAGTTGACGGAGCTTTTGTTTGTTGGTCGCCACATTGAAAAACAGCAACGAACACGTACGCCAGAAAGTAGAAGTCGCGTTGCGAGTACACGCCGTAGCCTCGTTTGTATAATACTCTCCTAACTGCTAATTAATACAGAGTACTGCTGTATGTCTGTATACGGTATACGAATGTCAAATTGTTCCACGCCATCGTGACGACGGCCGGCCGGCCCGGTGGTATACTTGGTGTATATATACACGATACAAATTTCCACAGCGGTTTCTATTGGCAAACGGCCGTGGACCGTGGTACATGGCTGCATCAAGGACTTTTTGGCCATGATCACTTGATGAAGTTTGTTTGCCAAGTCAATCTCTTTGTCATTTTCCACTACACGTCAATGAAATGCATAAAAATACACATACACGGCTCCATTCATTGTATACGCGTATAGATAGTCATACATACACACAGACAGACACGACCGGAGTCGCGTGATTAAGGTGAGAGAGTGAGACTAATCATCATCGCCTCATTCTTTGTTTTTCTCGTCGTTGGAGAGGGAGGAGAGGCGGACTAGTTCATCAGGTTGGAATATACTGACGACGGCCGGGTCACTGCTACTTGTCTACTTGATGACGATGATGTTAGAATTTGGTGGTCGACCGTCTAACCTACTCCTTAGCTAACTTCATTCTTGTTCCGGTTTAAATAATACAAGTAGTATTAATACTCTATAATTTGACGTCACCATCGTGCAAATGCGAAGCAAGAAAGGGTGGTGACGTGTACAATTCATCAGTTAGTTAGTTTATTTGAGCACTTGCTGGTGCATTTTTGTCCACGCCCTGTTTTTCTTTCCAAAGACAAGAAGAGAAACAAGCAAAGGAAAAGGAAGGATCGATCAAGGATGGCATGGCATGTCTACGGTCTACCTACATCGTTGCATTGCTGCAGGCGTACGCTTTTGCCACGCACGACGGCACGAGCACTACGAGAGACCTGAAGCGCTTACTTGGATTGGATCCACGAGCTAGCTAGGCTCTATACCATCCAGACTAACTATATATAACGGCAAATACAATCTCTTTTTTTTTCTATGCTATACTATAAACACGTAGTACGTACGTACGTTTGCTGAACAAAACTCGTGCGGCTGCACCGCCGCACGTGTGTACGTCAGATGCGTGGCTCTAGCTAGCTAGCCAGGCCGCTCCCGTGACGGAACGGGCAACCGTACGTGTCCGTGCCGGGCACGCCCGCTCGCATCTCGTACACCTCGCCGTGCGTGGATTGCTCCGCCGTGCGCTGCCCGGCGAGGTGGATCGGACCGGAACTCCAGAAGGGAAGGCCGGCCGGCGAGGCGAGCGAAAACTAGCCGCCGGATCGGATTCCGATCGGAGGCTGCTGGGCGTATGTATCCCGCGCCGCGCGCACTGAGTCGCCGAGCTACGTGCTCCGATCCGCTTCGCCGCCTGCGCCTGCCTCAGCTCTCTCTGCCTCTCTCTCTCCCGGGGAGCGGGGTGGGGAGTGCGGCGGATCCGCACGCCGCCAATGCAAAGCTGCTGCCGCGCACTACACAAGATGCTAGCTATACTAGTGCACTGCGAGCCTGCGATACGATTGCGACCTACGATAAGCTGCCCTTGTTGTCTTTCTCTCGTTGTTGGCTTTAATTTGTTGCGTGATTGTTTGAAACAACTCGTTTTTTTTTAGAGTAAGTTTATCGTCGGTCCTCGAACTTGTGCGGGTGTGTTATCCTGATCCTCAAACTTGGAAAGTGTGTCATTTTGATCCTTAAACTATGTTTGGATCTCATATTCATCCAAACGGGCAGAGATATGACTTAATAGTTTAAATTAAAAGATTAGCAGGGTTATAAACAGAATTGTCCAGTCACATAAATCATATAAATATTTACAAATTTCACAAGAGACTATGTTGAAAATAATTCTTCCATGTCCCACCACCGCCGGCGCACAGCGCGCAGGCGAGCCGCTGCCATTGACGCACAGGGGCACGGGCGTGCAGCATGCAGGAACACCCGCCGCGCAAGCGAGACGCATGGACGAGCAGCCGCACAGGGCACGAGCGAGCAGCATGCACAGGGGCACGGGCGAGCAGCCGCACAGGGACATGCACGAGCCGCCGCCGCGGTCACGAACAGGCGCGCGGGCGAGCCGGGTGCCGGCCGCTGGGGCTGGGCACAACCGCGCGCAGGTCGTGCTCGCACAGTGCTGCAGGGCCGAGGAGGCGTGCCGCCGTGCCCGCGAGGCTCGCCGAGGGGAGGGTGCCGTTGCGCCGCGCCCCGCTGCCGCCGGTTCCTTCCCCTCCTTCCGCCGTTCTGTGCCGCCGGCTCTCGATGCGAATTTGTGACGCGGGCTGTCGGACAGGCACGAGCACGTGGGCGCGGGCGAGATGCCGCCGCCGCGCACAGGCACATGCACGAGCCGCGATCACAGCAGCGTAGGCGCGTAGCCGCAGCGGCACAGAGGCGCGCGAGCAAGCACACAGATGAGCTATCCATGGCCATGATAGAGGTGAGAGATGAAAGATAGAGCTGACATGTGGGATCCATACCCGTTCGGATGAATATGAGATTCAAACAAAGTTTAAGGACCGAAATAATACACTTTCTAGATTTAGAGACCAAGATGACACGTCACCACAAGTCTGAGGCTCCGTTTTTTATATGTGCTAATAAAGCAAGGCTTGTTGCGTGTGATCTCGGCGTACTCTCACGTCGTCTCTCGGAAGACGTGTGTGAGAACGAAGGTTATTGGTGTTGTTGCCATCCAATCGCAGCCTTTGGTCGATCGGTCGATCGATGCGCGTCCAAGTCGGCTAGCTAGCTAGCTAGTTGCTGGTTATTCTACGGTGACACGGCGAGCTCACTTTGTCCCGTGATGTTTTGTTTTACCTTTAATTTCCTGATATGTCGCTATATATTTAGGAGTACAAGAAAGCCGACGGCTCTTGATGCCACGTTGTCCGTGTAGAATCACCGCTACGGCAACGGATCAGTTTCCCAGCAGCCTCACTGTCACTGCTACAAATACGACATTGCAGCGAGAATTCGTTCCTCAGTCCTCACCCCACCACGTGGCAATGTCCGTCGATCTCTCTGGCTTTCTGCAGCTTCTCTTTCTTTTTTTTGTTTCGTGTTCGTCGTTACGTGTACCTTTTTTCTCGCCACAGAGATTATTATATAAACGAGACGTCGAGACGACACATCGTCCCCGTCGCTCGCAGCCCGGTGGCACGCAAAGGGACGAAAGGAGCGTGCCATTAGTGAGGTGCCCGATCCGGACACGACGACATCTAGCTAGTCGAGACCAGCCGAGCAGACAGCGACGCCACTTGCTCGCCGACATCGCGCGCCCGCGGTCTCGGGGTCCTTGGACCTTGGCCCGCCGCGCCCGCGCGTTCCCGGGGCCACGACGCGTGACGCGACACGGCCGGGCGGCGTGTGGTGGTAGGAGAATTTACATGGATTCTCTCCATACGGTATATACCAATATATATTAGCCACATATATTTGAATATTTGATATGGTATGGTACGTACAGATTCTAATAGACTTTCAATGCTTATGATCATATATAACATATACATATTTTAAAATGAAATTTAGTGTCACAACTGTAGGAAGCATCAGTCTTTGATCTTCCTCTGCTGCTGGGAACTATGGAAACACCGCCATGATATGATGTTCTGAAACTTCCCCCCTCTCACCCCGGCGTAGACCGACTTGCGATGGCTTGTAAGAACACTGCGCAACTTTGGCAATGTCATAGCCCTAGGAACTCTCCTCTACTCTCTAGTTTTTTAGCTCAATTGTGTGGATGTAATCCTTCCTCTCCCTCCTTCTGACTTTGTAATTGGCTCCAAGCCGAAACTCGGGCCATGGTCCCCCCCCCCCCCCCCCCCCCCCCCCCCACCAGATACGTCTAGAATCTATGGTAATATAATCAGGTGGGGACTCACCGTCCCCCTCCCCCCTAGTCCTTGTTCCAAAAAAAACTGTACGAACGATGGTAGAAGGTACACCATCATTTAGTATCATTCATCATATTGATAGTTCATATAAGATTGAGCAATTTTCTTCACATATAGTATATCCACGGACAAACCTCCTCCTACAAAACATGAAAAAAAAATACTATTAAAGAGTCCATAGGTTAGGAAATTCCTAAATAAAATAGTATATTTTTCTCTGTTTCGCTCTAACGATGCACTCAGTTGTCTACTCTAGCCATGTTCGCTTGTCTTATAAGTCGTACTATTTCAGCGAACAAACAGTATTTTTCTCTCACAACAAATCAGCGAACAGTACTTTCAGCCATGTTTTTTCAACAAAGCGAACAAGGCCTCTACCTCTTAATAGCTTGCATCGACAAACAAGAACAAAGTTGAAGCAAATTCGAGGGGGTGTGATACATATATCTTTTACTGTAGGGGTGCGAGTATATATATGGTAACTCACAGGAAATATCTTCATGCTTCATTCAGTTACTGGTACCACCACCGAAGCCATGAGAAAAATCCTTAATTGTCAAGATTTATATAACCCAGAATATAATTGTTGTTTCTCCAACGGCGTCGCCGGGCACCGGCAGGGGCTGCCAGCCGGCGGGCGCATGGGCGCACGCGCGCATCGCATGGGCATTGGCTGCCCAGGCCAGCTTATTACGTTACGTTACGTAGGTGCCGTCTGGTCGATCACTACGGGAAACGGATCATTTGTGGAGTGCAACTTTCTTTGTCGAGGACTAAACATCGGGCACTTAACAAAAAGCTATTTTACCGAGTGCCGCACTCGGCAACGATATACACTCGACAAAGAAGGATTTACCGAGTGTCAGACACTCGGCAAAGCCAGACACTCGGCAAAGGTCCTTTTTTGCCGAGTGTCAGGCACTCGGCAAACCCTAGCGCTCGGTAAAAGCGGCGTCAGGTAACGGCCGCCGCCTACCGTCCAGGTTTGCCGAGTGCCAGCGGGTAGGCACTCGGCAAACCACTTCTTTGCCGAGTGCCAGACCCTGACACTCGATATGGAGTACCAAGTACTGTAAGAGGACTACAGAAAAAATTTGAAGGTCAAAATACAAAAAAAAAAAATGGTTTGCCAAGTGTCATCTTTTAACACTAGGCAAACATGCTCTTTGCCGAGTGCCAGATGTCAGGCACCCGGCAAAGTGTTCCCTTTGCCGAGTGTCCGTGGGGACACTCGGCAAAGAGCATGCCAATTTTTTTTTAAAAATGTTCGTCGAGTGCCTCTCCACCCGGCACTCAGCAAAGTGGTATTTTTTTTTAAAAAAAATACGATACAGTGTGGTTTAGGGTTTATATTTAAAAAAAAGGAAAACACGTTTGCCGAGTGCCCCGATCTGGCACTCGGCAAACCGCCAGCCCTAGTCCTTTGCCGAGTGCCAGATCGGGGCACTCGGCAAACGACCCCATCCACACTCAAACCGGCCAACCGTTACCTCCCTCCCTCTCACACACGCACACACGCACACACGCGCGCCGCCGTCTCGCCCCGCCCCGCGCCAGTCGGCCCGTCGTCCCGCCCCGCCCTGCGCACGCCCAGCCCGCGCACGGCGGTGCCCCCCCCCCCCCCGCCAGCGTGCCCCCACCGCCTTTGCCCACCCCGCCCGTCGACGCGCCCCCGCCTGCGCACGGCGGTGCGCCCCCGCTGGCGTGCCCCCACCGCCTTCACCCGCCGGCCACCCCGGACACCGCGGCCCGCCAGCGCCCGCCGCCCCACGCCCGCCGCACCAACCCCACGGCCCGCGCCCCGACCCTCTCGGCGCGACCCCGGCCGTCCTCGGCGCGCCCCCGACCGCCGCGGTCATCCTCTCCCCATCCCCGGTGCGCCTCGGCCGACCCCGACGCCCCGACGCCCTCCCAGCCCCCGACACCATAGGTGAGTAGTAGAGTAGCAGTGGTAGTATGTTTTAGTAGAAGTAGAGTTCGGTAGAGTAGTAGTAGTAGGTGGTTGTGGTGGTGGTGGTGGTAGTAGTAGTACAATAGGTGGTTGTGGTGGTAGTAGTAGTAATAGGTGGTGGTGGTGGTGGTTGTAGTAGTAGAAGAGTAGAGTGGCGGTGGTGGTGGTAGTTGTAGTAGTAGAAGAGTAGAGTGGCGGCGGCGGCGACGATGGTGGTGGATGAATGTGACTTGGCAATGATATGTTGAATTGAATGCATATGTATATGTGGTTGTCGGCCATCGTGCCGTATGTTTTTTTGCAGGTTTTGGATACCTCACCATGCAGGGGAGGTTCTGCCAAAATTTTGAAATGAGATCGTATTTTGTTCTTTTTTTTGCAGAGAAGAGCTGTCGTAGCCGAGCCAGAGTATCTCAGCGACCCCGATCGTCTTCCTCGCCACTGCGGGTTTGCCTGCACCGCGTCTCCTCGCCACTGCACCGACCCACCACAGCCCCGCTAGCCTGACTCCACCGCCACCCTAGGTATAACCCCTCTTTCCGTATCATGGTCGTCGATTGCGTAACCTAGTTAGGCGTCTCCCGTTCGAAAGATATACGGTTGGAGGTATGCAGATCTTTACATATCTATGACCGTATCTGTTTTGGATTGTCCACGTTTTTTGGATAGCCCGCGGATGCGTAGATGGGTTAGTTTTCATGGTCTCTTTCGATCCAAGATAGAGTTTTGGCATCACCTCCCTGTTGTTCTCCGGATACATACTCTTCTTTAGCAGGACGTGTATCTGGAGAACAGCGGGGGGGGTGTGCTGCCAAAATTCTGTCTCGGATAGGAGTAGAGCATGGAGACTAACCTCATCTATGCATCCGCGGGTGGGATTAGGACCTATCCTCACCTATTAGACAGTAGGAACACCATGTAGATGCAATTGATGGTTACTTTGCTCGGTGATACATATGTTAGAGGATGGATGATCGTCAGTGGATGTACACGGGCTAAAGAAGTCAGAGTGATTACACCAATGAATGGATGAACAAGACCAATGCTTTCTTGAATAGTGCATTTGGCAAGGATGATAAAGGACATTGCCTAGTTTTGTGTCCCTGCAGCAAATGTGGAAATAGGAGAAGGGTAAACAAGGTGGAAATGGATAAACATCTTGTGAAGAATGAATTTACGCCGGACTACACCCGGTGGGTCCACCATGGTGAAGCCCATTGTATGAGAGAGGAGGTGGTGAGACCACGGGTGGAGACTTTTGATGCTGATGCCGGGGTAGCAGACATGTTAGATGACTTTCACCAAGGACAGTTCGACGAGGGACATGAGAAGGAGGAGATGGAGGCAGCCGCATAGGCATTCTACGACATGATGGACTCGGCACAAAAACCTCTTCACGATCGGTCAACGGTGTCTCAACTGGATGCATTGGACGCTTAATGGGGTTGAAGTCTGAGTTAAACTTGAGTCGAGAAGTCTTCGATAAGATGTTGGCCGTGATTGGCACCCTGCTTCCAGAGGGCCACATTCTGCCAAAGAGCATGTACGAGTCACAGAAACTCCTTCGTACACTTAAGATGCCGTATGAGCAGATACATGCTTGTTCGAAGGGGTGCGTCCTATTTAGGAAAGAACACGAGCATGCAAAGTTCTATCCAAAGTGTAAATCCTCCAGGTACCTGGAGGTAGACTCTGATGATGGCTAGAAGAGGCAACTTACGATCCCCGTGAAAATCCTACGGTACCTTCCGTTACTACCGAGGATCCAACGGCTATACATGACCGAGGAATCCGCGAAACAGATGACATGGCACAAAAATGGCAAACGATACAATCCTGACGAGATGGTACATCCATCTGATGGTGAAGCTTGGATCCGCTTTAATGACAAACATCGTGACAAAGCAGATGAGGCTCATAATGTACAAGTCGTGCTGGCAACAGATGGGTTCAATCCTTATGGAATGATGGCTGCCCCATACACATGTTGGCCCATCTTCGTTATCCCCCTTAATCTCCCCCCCCGATGTCTCCTTTCAACGACATAACGTATTCTTATCGTTGATAATTCCTGGACACCTAGGGAGTAATATGGGTGTGTTCATGGAGCTCGTGTTTGATGAATTGGTCCGTGCTTGGGACAAAGGGGTATGGACATACAATCAAGCTACAAAGACAACCTTCAAAATGCACGTTTGGTACCACTACTCCCTGCATGATTTCCTGGCATATGAGATATTCTGCGCCTGGTGTGTTCATGGGAAGTTCCCATGCCCAATATGCAAGGAAGGTGTGAGGTTCATTTGGTTGCAGAAGGGTGGCAAGTATTCGTCGTTCGACAGACATCATCAATTCCTATCTCTTGACCATCCATTTAGACAAGACATCAAGAACTTTACGAAAGGTGTCAAAGTGACAAACCCTGCACCGCGGATGATGACTGGTGCTGAGGTTCATGCTCAGATAGATGCTCTCATGCCCAATGAAGAAGGTGGTTTTGTGGGATATGATGAGCAACATATGTGGACTCATATCTCGGGCATGACGAGGCTCCCCTATTTCGATGACCTTCTTCTGCCACACAACATTGATGTAATGCACACTGAAAAGAATGTCGCTGAGGTACTTTGGACAACACTCATGGACACTGAAAAGTCTAAGGACAACCCTAAGGCTAGAGTGGACCTAGCAACATTGTGCAATAGACCAAATCAAGAGATGCAGCCTCCTAGTCGTGGTAAGACCTAAAGAAGGCCTAAGGCAGATTTTGTCTTGAAAAGGGACCAAAGGAGGGAAGTACTTGAATGGATCCAGATGCTAATGTTCCCTGATGGGTATGCAGCGAATCTAAAGAGGGGAGTGAACTTAGGCACTCTTCGAGTCAATGGGATGAAGAGTCATGACTACCACATATGGATTGAGCAGCTTCTTCCGGCGATGGTTCAAGGATATGTCCCGGAGCATGTCTAGCAAGTGCTGACAGAGTTGAGCTACTTATTCCGCCAACTTTGTGCCAAGGAGCTCTCTCGGACCGTCATTAATGACTTGGAAAAAGCGGCACCCGTGTTGCTCTGTAAGTTGGAGAAGATCTTTCTACCTGGCTTCTTGCTGATGTAGCATTTGATTGTGCACCTCCCATATGAGGCACGGATGGGGGGCCATGCAGGACCGTTGGTGCTATCCAATCGAGAGATGTCTGAAGACTCTTTGCAAAAAATGTAGAAATAAAGCCAAAATTGAGGCTTCCATTGTAGAGGCATATATTCTAGAGGAGGTGTCGAACTTCACAGAGAAATACTACGCTGAGAACCTTCCTAGCGTTTATAATCCACCCCCTCATTACAATGCTGGCAAAAATGAATCGAACCTCAGCCTTTTCCAAGGGCAACTCGGAAGCGCAAGTGCATCGACCACTAAGCAATTGAAAAATGAAGAGTGGCGCAGTATCATGCTATATGTGTTGACCAACCTTGTCGAGGTGTAGTTGTTCATTGGGTAAGTTCTGAACGAACTTGTTTCATTTCGCCGTAGGTCCTTGTTTCTTCGTCCAACCCCCTTGTTTCTCGTTGGTACAGGGAATTTCTTCATCAATCTTGGCATGGATCAAGGCAACCTACCCCGCAAGAAAATGATACCCTTCTTTCACAGGGTGCAGGACCAGAGAGCCCCGATTTCATTTGTTGGTTCAAACAGAAAGCCCAAACTGATGCGCCTATAAGTGATGAGCTAAGACAGGTTGCAAATGGTTGTGTTGTTAGGGTCAAGTCATTTACCAGTTATGACATAAATGGATATCGTTTTCACACAGCAAGCTACGAGCAGAGTTAGCCCAATCGAAAAACCACAAACAGCGGAGTTGTTACGCCCGACACTGATCGACTCGACTATTATGGAAGAATTCAAGAAATCTACAAACTATCATTCTATGGTTCCAAACCTCTTACTCCTGTCATATTCAAATGCCACTGGTTTCATCCTAGAGTAACGAGACGGACCCCTAAGCTTGGGCTAGTCGAGATTCGACAGGATTCCGTCTATCTAGAAAAAGATGTCTACATTGTGGCTCAACAGGCCGTCCAGGTTTATTATACGTCATACGCGTGCAAAGACGCCGAGCATCTTAAGGGTTGGTCTATTGTGCACAAGGTATCGCCACACGGTAAACTACCTGTCCCAAACGATAAAGACTATAACTTCAACCCAAACACATATGATGGAGAGTTCTATCAAGAAGAGGGGCTACAAGGGAGGTTTGACATAGACTTAACCGAAGAGATAGGAATGTAAGTAGACATGAAAGGGATGACGACGAGGACGCTGGAGATGAGGTGCGAAATCTGAAGGACATATAAATGCTTGAGCGATTACGTTTAGGCAATGACAATGAAGACAACATTCCTCCTTCGTATAGTGTTGATGAGTTGGACAATGTTGATAGTGATGACGAGACCTATGATCCAGCTAATCTCAATCATGAAGATTATTTCTAATACATGTAATACTATGTTTTTTGTAATTATGTTTTGTTCATTTTTGCATATATTTCTAATACATGTATTACTATGTTTTTTGTAATTATATTTTGTTCATTTTTGCACCTATTTCTAATTACGTCTTGTTTTTCTTTTTTATTGCAGGTGATTGAACAAAGATGGCGGGCGACCGTCATAGGTCCGTGAACTCGATTTATCAAAGACCACGCCGGCTGCAGGAGGAGGCGGAGGAGGCGGTGGAGGGATCGGACAGGAGGAGGAGGAGGAGGACCGCCAGCCGTAGGAGGGGGCCGTCTCCTCCCACGCTACGCGAGGAGCCGGAGGAGGAGGTGGCGCCCGTGGATGAGTCGGACGAGGAGCTAGTTTGGTAGATGGACGAGGAGGAGGGGCCGCACAAGGACGAGTCTCCTCCCACGCCGTGGGAGGCGGCAGGCACGGGTTCCGCTTTCTCTGACTCCTCTTCAAGTGTCTACTTGCGAGGTCCCATGAGCATCCCACAGGTTCCGCTTCCTCACCAACACCTAGTGATTCGCCCCGAAGGGCAAAAGTAAGTAACTTTATATGTTATCACCACTACTTCATATGATATGATGAAAAAAACTAATAAATTTTCTTAATCACTTGTGCAAGAACTGGGTGGTTGTGTTGGGTGGTAGCGCACGGCTAGTCAATGACATCCTAGGTCTTCTGTGCAGGCAACACTTCCTCGGCATTCTCACATACACATCGAAGACGGAGCCGGCCTACTCATTTGACCACTACGCCGTCGCCCCCGATGCGGAGTACCCCAACAAGGCGGCGCGGGTGAAGGCAGAGTTTTGGGTAAGTCTCCCTCACACAACATTGCTCAATATGTCGCATTCATTGGACTTTTTATTGAAATAATGAATGGATACATCGCTTTTGTATGCAGACTTATTACAGATGCGAGGAGGGATTTGAGGCTAGGGCGGAGCAGGTGACTACCAAAGCCTGTAAAAACTCGTCACCGACATGCATCGTGAGGTGCGCATCTAGGCCATCATAACCTACTACGGGTTGAAGCTTGGAGAGAGGAAAACCAAGAAAGACGCAAGAGAGATGTAGCTGACCCAGGAGTAGTACCTTGAGGTAAATGAAGAACATCAATATTGATTCGTTTTGAGATTAAGTTGGTTTAATTTGATCTTCTTATATATCCAATACTTGATGACGTGTAGATGATTCCCTGGTGGTGCCAAGCGTATCCCCGAGTGCTGGGCGATGATGGTGGAGAGGTCATTCACGAAGGAGTACCTCAAGATGCATAGGGATGCCCGGGACCGTCGTTTGTAGATGCAAGGTCCAGCACACCATCAAGACAGCCGCAGCCTCGCCAGATACAAACAAGTATGGGTACACGAATTCATTTATCCATTGTGATGCTCAGTTCTGCCTAATTTCTAATCATTGTGCTATCTTTCTCGCAGTCGACGTCACATAGTGGCCAGGCTTGCTCGGACTTCCAGGCATGTGTTTGGACACCAGAAAATCCGCCTACAGCGGCTTCTCGTGTGGGAA
Organism: Miscanthus floridulus; assembly: GCF_019320115.1. Lineage (NCBI taxonomy): Eukaryota > Viridiplantae > Streptophyta > Magnoliopsida > Poales > Poaceae > Miscanthus > Miscanthus floridulus. The sequence continues at coordinate 97,987,266 of NC_089598.1, read as the reverse complement.
GTGTGCGGGCGTGCCAGTGTATAATAGTACACAAAAATAAAAGATAGGAACATAGTATCTTATTAATCATCATGAGTAACAAGTACAAATTCCTAAGAAAAGAATGCACGCCATGGCCTGTTGATGGCTATCTAACTTGGGCGATGTTCACTTGGAGTTGTTGAAGTAGTGGATGGAGAGCTGCATCGCGGCGCTGCGTTCTTGTGGAGGCCGGCGTGCCCTCCTGGCTTCAGCACATCTGGAGCATGTACATGTAGATGCATCCATGCATGGCCCTATACACGCCCACATGCACGTAGCCTTGCCTTGCTTGCATCTTGGTGTTGCTTGTGTGTAGGTAAAGAACTTGCATCTTCAAGTTCATGTCGTGGTGGCGTTCGGCCTTCACTCGGGCGTGTTCGACGCCAGCGGACCAAAGCTGGCCGTCGGCGCTCCGTATTCCCATGACGCGAAGTCTAGTGTCGTCTCGATCATCAGACCGCCATGTCATTCTCTTCTTGGCCCAAATCATGACATTGGACCGATGTGCTCATATCCATGCAAGATTGCAAAAGAAATAGTAACTAATAAATAGATTGACTAGATTAGTTTCTTACCCATGGAGAAGAATGTGTATGCCATCTCTTTCTACTGGTGGCTTTCGCCTTCTCGGCTTTAGGAACTCATGAAGGAAGACGACGTCTGGCCGCTGGCTAGCTGCTGGTCTGGGGCTGAACGGTCGGAGTGGTGGATGGCGATGTGCTTCTAGCTCTTGTTGCCAAGAACAACCTAACGGCGTGGAGATGAGGTCTGATTAGCCCTTTCATAGAGTCCTGGGGGCTCTTTATATAGGCAACAACTAGGGTAATGCCGAGCCTGTTGGGCTACACGCACGCGCCGCCTTTGTTGGTTGCCACCGAGCGAGATATTTGGAGATTTACTTGTCTTTCGTTCGATATTATCTTCGGCTCGTGTATATCCTGGCGAGAACCTGGACACTTCTATTCCATATACCAAACAAACCTCTCCTTTCTTGGCTGAACAGTGGGCCAGCACTTGATATGGATTAGCTTCTCACATGCAGTCACTGAGGCATGGGCCCAGCTGACTATAGAGACTACTATATATACGTATATTTGGTCCAGAGAGGCTTGTGGCTGATAAACATGCATGTACGCTAGCTGGCGATCAGTACACGGATCTATCGGCTGTATATCCCCCGAACGTTCTAGAATATTCTAGACCTCGCACCGAGTAGCACCGCGTCGCATCGGCCCGACTGGTGTACAATTATGCGGAAAATACATGGTATAGACCGACATATATACGAGCTCTACGGCCGATTTCGGACATATATATACAAGCGCACATACGTATCATGACTGCACCTGTTTAGCTCTCTCCCATTGCCTGTCGCGAGCATACCTACACTGCATGCATGGATCTGTAGCACACAGAAGCTCACATGGTGGTTATTAGCTTCCTTGCCTGAATGCACGTGACACAAGCATATATATGTATATGTATGTATTTTCCCTTTTTTATATGCTCGGTGGTACACACAAATAAAAGTGTACATATGGATTTTACTTTGACAAAAATCCATCGAACAAATGCCCCCCACCAAGTCGAGTTTGGACGGGCATGTAGCAAGTCTGGACTTGGCTTGGTGAAGAACTGGATGGAGATATGTCCAAGCGCAAAAGATTTGTCGCCGTATCTACCAGGGACTCATGAATCTTAGAGTCTGGATCACGAAAGCATATCCCCAGGGCTACTATATATATCGACGTGCTGCAGCACCCCTTTCCATAATCCACGATCTTATTTTCTCGTCGCCCTCTGCCCGGCGCCGTCCAAGGAAATTAGCTTCCATCTCAGTACGAAGGCAAAGGCAAGCAAGCACCGGCTACCCACATCCCTGAAGGTGATACCTACATTATCTAGCTTGCTTTCTTTTCTTTGTTAGCTTCTTTCTCTGAGTTCACGACAAGTTGCTGGTCTTTTATACAGATGGGCCGCAATGACGATGACCGCGTAAAAGATTGGTCTAGCTGTCAACGTCGCTCCCAGCGAGCAAGAGGTGATGAACATGATAAGAATCCACCCCGCAAGGAGGAGCCCAAGACTCGTCACGAGCGTCCGGATCAAAACACGTTGCAGCCACGCGGCGATACTGCTGGCTAAAACACCTCGTGTCGTGATGGTGTCAAGACTTGCGACGACCGTGGCAACCAGGAACTTCAACGCAAGGAGCATGCAAGACCTGGTGCTGAACGCAAACCCCATGAAGGCCGTGACAATAAAGACCTTTTGCCGCCACCACGCAAGGGTGACTCAAAGAATCGCTCCAACCGCGATGGTCAAAATGTTTCGCGCAAGAACGAATCTCGACTGCGCTGTAGTGGCGACACAACTGAACAATACACGATCGAGTATCGTGAGAATAGGCCTCGCCGCCAGATGGTTCCCAGCGATAGCGACTCCGATTCAGAGTCTGCCAAGCACCCCAAGAGAAGGTTGCGCAAGAATGCGGGTGACCGCACCGATGAAACCATGAACGGGCAACAGGACCAGTCCTTGTCCAAAGTGGCTTCAGGCAGGAGGACGCACCCAACGGCGGTCGTCGGTGGCGTGCTTGAGAAGTCGCCCAAGCAACCCAGTCCAGAGAAGAAGCCACGTCAGCATGACAAGATTGTTGAGGGTAAACCACCCTCTGACATGCCAGATCGCGCTGTCATAGTCGTTGGTCTTCCTGCCAACACAGGTCAACTCCCAGCTCCCCGCACGCCGGCTAAACCCATACAACTTTCTGTGGCCGCACAGGTGAGTCCATTGTTTAGTTTTTTTTGTTTTTTAATGCAAATATCCTGAGTTTCTGATACATATCATTATTTCTTTTATAGGGCAAAGCCAGTTTGCCCCCGGCGATCGACACCATCAATGACCTGCTGGAGATTGACTTTGATGACACAACTCCCCTTGTTGGTTTGGGCGATGATAGCATAAGCATGCTTCATCAAGCTCCTCACGTACTTCCTTTGACATCATAGTAATCTCTTTTTAATAATTTTGTCAAGTCCTTCCCGTGCGAAGACCTGAGCGGTACCCCTCCATGGGAGTGTGTCTCGTTTGAAGAGACACTTAGCTTTTTGACGGACTACGTACAGGATCTTCCTCCCCTTGCCGAGGTTGTAGATGGCGAGCCTGCGAATATAGAACAGCCCCAAGCCGTTACACCGTCCCTTGCGTCAGATCCAATACAGGGACTATCAGCCGCCAACCCCGCACCAATCTTACAAGATAGCGTTCAACAAACGCCAGCCCAAGGTGCCACGGTAGCTGAGCCAGAGAATGGCCTCGCTCTTTTGGCCAATGGTGGGGCTACAGAAGGTAATCAAGCTTGCCTCCTTTATATATCGCATAGCACCCAAGTACATGAGATTTATCTACTAATTATTCCTTTCTTTCTTTTTCGTAGCTGACGAAGAGATGGAGGATCAGGTACCTCTCTCTAAGCTGGTGGTTATGAAAAAGGAGGATGCCATGCATCTTCAGCTGGTAGCTCGAGCCAGCGAAATCAATCGCACGCTGGGCATGCTTATTGAAGCCTACGGTTTCTTAGACGATGGCACCTCTTTTGGTCTTGACCTCACTAAAGATCCGCATGATGTACATGCGACTTTGATGGACCTCCGAAAGCTGTTGGAAGAGGTTCCCTTTGACCGGCGCAAGGTCCTTCGCAACATCAACCAAACGCTGGTTTATTGGGCCACTGTATATGAAGAGCCACGACTCGATGACTTGGAGCAGCTCATGACCCATTTGAGGAAGCTAAAAGAGGGTCTTGAGGGCAAGAGCCTTTCCCAACCGACACCAACTCTTCCATGGAGGCAGGTCACCGACACCTTGATGAACTAGGCGTTGCTCATTCCAAGAGCACAGCCGCAGTGGAGCGTGGGACCGAGGATGGCAACGGCGCCCGAACCAAAGAGGCGGCTTCCAAGGCAAAGTGGCAAGCCACATGCGGGAAGGTCAACGAACTTAAAGCAACTCTGCAGGCAGCTCAAGCGCTCGAGAAGGAGTCCCTCAACTCAAGGGCCGAAGACAGGAAGTATAGGGAGCAGTGTGAGCTAGACGTCAAGTTACACACGACCAGACTTGAGCAGTTGGAGGAGTGCCAACATACCATGGAGTCTAGGCTGGAGAGCCTCCGCCGACTAGAGGACCCTGTGGCCTTGAGCATCAAGGCTATCATGGCGTACTCCCTGCCCGAGATGGATTGAAGCTTCTCCCTAGTTAGGCCGCATCCGTAGCAGCTCCATATAGGAGATTATTATTTCATATTATCACTCTTTTGCATGGACTCCAATGTTCGAGTCCTTTTTTTAATTTAGAATTTTATATTGCATGAACTTTAGTTAAATAGGGCATGGCCTGACACATGCACATTCCTTTATATCATATATTATATATACAATATATCGAGTGAACAGATTATATTCACACAGCTAGCACAAGGCTCGTGTTCATTGCTCTTTATTATTCCTGGCCGGTATGCGACGATAGCTCGACTTAGACCACGTACGTAGGCCTTCGTTTGTGTTTGTTATGCTCGCCGACGGTATAGTATATACCTAGTTTCACCGCTGTTGATGCTATTGCGGGTAGCATCGACTCACCGGAGGTAATCTCGTCGTTACCGCCGCCAGTGTTGCAGCAGATGTGTCATGGCCGTCACACGCGCGCACAAGTACATTGGCATCATGCGGCGACATTGAGTTTATTATTATCTCTGTCTTTCTCAACGGTGCTAAGACAAACCATCGAATCGGGAAGGTAGTGCTTAACTTCAGCTCGTATGCTGCCCAATCGATGATGCCTGATCAATCATACGTGCATACAAGACACGTGCACATGCGTGTCTTTTCATTCATCAGGTGAGCCAACGTACGTATACTCGCTGCCCTAAACCAGGCTCAAGATTGCTAGTTTAGACACACGAAGGTATAGCTCGTCCTTCCGCGTGGCGACAACTTAGCATCGATCGCTCGCGATCCGCACTATGTTCTCACGCTCGCACGCAGACGTCACGTACTTCGGTAATTTCCACTACGAGCGAAAGCAACTTTGTCGCGCTCATGGATGCGCAAGGCTTGCCCATCAACTATATATACATCGCTCGGGCTCAACCAACGACACTCATCGCGTTACTTGATAAAGCACGGCACCTATTTCGTGGTCCATGAAGTTGTCCATGTGTGGACACACATCGCAACACACAGGGCGTTAACTTTATTCCCCTTGACGATGCCATGGTTAGGCTATCAAGCCAAGCAGGCAGCAGCTTACCACGGTTCACGACTTTAGCGATGCTGGATTATTTGTGTGTGCGTATAAGTTTACACACTTCTCGCACAAGACATGCATCTACATACTACAATCAACTGGTCAACACAAAAGTGCACAACTGAACACGGCATCTTGCCAATTTTTTTATCACTTCAGAACAGTACACATGATACATCCGAGTACATGTTGTGAGACTCTTTGAACAGAGTCTCATGGAACTCAGCTTATAATAATTAATAGATAAGCATACAAGAGGTGGCACGAGCGTAGTCGTGCGCGTTCGCCCCAGCTCCAGTGTGATTTTCACCACAGCTTGGCCGATTGGCAAGTCTTGTTCCGCGGCGCCCCCAGCTCTAGCATGATTTTCACCGCAGCTTGGCCGATTGGCAAGTCTTGTTCCGCGGCGCCCCCGGCTCTAGCGTGATTTTCGCCACCGCTTGGTCGATCGGCAAGTCTTGTTCCGCGGCGATACGCCCTGGCGCCGTTGTTGTTGGCCATTGGCATGCGCATACAACGATGGCCAAGTCGCTCACATGAGGCCGCCCATGTCTTGGTTGCTTGACATTGCCAACGTCTCTAAGAAACATTGTGTCTGTGCTCGGCATGACAACCGCACTACTTATAAAAGGGTACCCCATCGTGGGTGCTCCTTTTTTTATTTTTTTATTTTTACATAGGTGAAGTAGCAAATGGGAAGTAACAAGACAAACAAAATAGAACCAAGAGGCAGCAAGAAAGCAAAGCCAAGAAAAAAATGAGAAAAAGCAAAGAATAATAAAGAAAATAAAATAAATAAATAAATAAATAAAAATACCTTGGTGACGTTGTGCCAACTCCAAGGGATGACATAGAGACTTATGTTGGCGCCAGATCATGGCGTTGGCCAACAGTAAGTCGTGGGGTTCCATTGGAGCCATGTTGAGGAGGCGTTGACCAGTCAGGGAGTTGTGGCGTTTTGTCGAGGCCGTGCCGTGGCGCTGACCGACAAGCCTGTTGCCGCATTTCGTCGGGCCGTGTTGTGGCGTCGTCCAACAAGCATGTTGTCGCATTTCGTCAGGCCGTGTCATGGCGCCTTCTGACGAGCATGTAGGGCTTCATTGGGGCCATGTTGCGGCATTAGCCAATGATGTGTCCATCAGGTCCTTATGGTGGCGTTAGCCCACCGGACGCCCTTGAATTATCTTCGCCTTGAGGTGTAAATGTCGTGTAACTTGGCGAAGACGTTTATCAACCTGACAACCACTTTGAAGTTGTATCGTGGTATGAACAAGTCAGGTTGAAGGGTTTCACAGCTTGACACTGGCCGCACTGGCGCATCGCACTCCTCCCGAATTGTGATTTATCAATCCAACCCCCACTTGTAATGGTGTATCGGGGTGTAATCAGCCGGGTTGAAGGGTTTCACTGCTTGATGCTGGCTGCACTGGCGCGTCTTACGGCTCCCTATTGTAGTGAAACGATGGACCTGCAACACTACAAGAGAAACAACAAGCTTGTCTGAAGCTGGCTAACATCGCTAGGGTAATGTGAGTATAATATGAAATCATTGAAGCAGGAGGATTGTTTGTGGTGTATTTTTTTTAAATGTTGGCTCTCCCATTGGCATTAGCTATATGAGCAGTTTGAGATAGGATAGCCGGGGGACATAACCATCAAGCACCGTTGCATAACCATAGCAACACGGTTCCCATGATTTGCCCCGTTGTGTGCTTGAATGTGTGGACCTCTGCTTTGGTGTCTCCACCGGGGTGTTGGGAATTCTTGTTCGAGACTCCCTTGCATTGAGTTAAGCCACAGCCTACTCGCACTCTCTAACATGGAGGCGTAGGTACGGCTGCATTGGTGTTGTGTTTTGTTGGGTAATGGCTAAGAAATTCGCCATCATTTTTGCCGAGGATGGTGAATGACTACCTCCGCCTTCCATTTAGTGTTGAGCTTGATGTTTGAGCTATTCGGCCACTTCTTTGGTGACCATTTTTCTTTGCTCATTTTTTTTAATCCGAGGAACTTGGAGTGTAGCCATTCACCTTTGTGTAACTAGGTGAATCCTCGCTGGCGTTGTGTGTTTTTCTTGTGGTCCCTTGTTGTCACCTCCTAGGGTGGCAAGAGGCTGCACACTTAGCGAAACTTGTGTTGCACCAGGAAGCCCTTTCTTGCTCTTCTCCTATAGTCTTCCCTGGAGGGTGTGTCGCTTCATGTAAGGAAGCATGAGCGGCGTGGTCGCCTCGCTGCTTAGGAGTGGCCCGAACTATCTTCCCACTGCCCCAGCGAAAACGCGTTCAACGTCTATCATGTGTTGCGTGATGTGGTGGCTTGTCACGAGCTCCATGCGCCTGGTTGTTGTGCCCGGGCTCTCTGGTAAAGCCCTGAGGCCGTCGAATCCTCCACTATAGCTATAGCCGGGTAGGGAGAGCCTTTGTGTTTTTTTTGTTTGCTCTCCATGGAGAAATGACCATACGTGCAATAGATAGTGCATGCTGACCATCTCAAGGAGAGGAGAAAAAAATGTTTTTTGTGTGTGTTTTTTTATGCAAAATATTTTTTTAAGAACCTCCCATTGATCGGCGGCATTGGTCGAGCTCCCTGTTGGTCGACTAGCTGGTAAGCACCTCCATCATAGACTTGTTTGATGATGTATGGACCTTCCCACTTGGGCTCAAATTTTCCCTTCGTCTTGTGTGTGACGACAATGGGACGTCGAAGCACGAGCACCAGCTCGCCCTTCCGGAAGACGCGCCACTTGACGAGCTTGTCGTAGGCCCACGCCATGTTTTAGCGATAAAGCTCCAGCTCTTGTACAGCGTCAAGACGTCTCTCCTCTAGGGTGTCGAGCTCTTGGAAGCGGAGTCGGACCTGTTCATCTTGAGTTAGTCCATCATGAATAGCCACCCGTAGTGATGGTAGCTGGATTTTCCAAAGGCAAAACTGCCTCACACCCATACACAAGAGAGTACGGGGTAGCTAGTGTTGGGGTATGAACCGTGACGCGGTACTCCCATAATGCTTCAAAGAGACGATCATGCCAGTCTCTTCTATACTTGTGCACCATCTTCTTTAGTATCTTGCCGAGCGTCTTGTTGAACGCCTCTATCATCCCGTTTGCCTAGGGATAATAGCCAGTGGAGTAGTTCCACTTTATCTTGTACTTGTCCATGAACCTATGCATTTTGTCCGACCTGAAAGCTTTAGCATTGTCGGATGTAATACGGTGTGGAATTCCGAAGTGGTATATAATGTGCCGTTCTAGAAAGTTGATGGCGTTAGCGCTTTTCACCTCACGTAGTGGTACTGCCTCTGCCCACTTGGAGAAGTAGTCCATTGCAGCGAGGATGAAACAATGACCTCCGGAAGAAGGAGGGTCAACGGGGCCGATGATGTCTATGCCCCAAGCGTCGAACGGCCATGAAGGGACTGTTGGTCGTAGAGGGACCGGTGGTAGATGCTTGAAGTCACCATGGATTTGGCAACCATGACATGTCTTCGCCACCTTCAGGCAATCTACCATGATGCCCGACCAGTAGTACCTAGCCAAGCGGATGCTATGGTACATCTTTGGCCCACTTTGGTGTCTGCCATAGATTCCGTGATGCACCTCCTTCAAAATCTCATCAGCTTCGTGACGGCTGACGCATCGGAGGAGCATTTCTTGCCCATAGGCATGCCTATAGAGCACGCCTCCCTTGTAGATGTAGGAAGGGAGTCATCGTTGTAGTTGGCACCTCTTCACAGCATCGTCGGGGAGAGTGCCATGCTTGAAGTAGTCGATGAAGGGTTTGCGCCAATCGTCGTCTTTGACGACGCATGCGGTGACGGTGTTAACCTCGTGCTCCTCCGAGATGAGCTCCAGCACCGCAGGAAGCAGCCACCTCTCCTCGATGGTAACTTGCGTGGACTTACCCTCAGGAAGGGCGAGTGCCGCTGCAAGTTTGGCCAACGCATCAGCTGGAGCGTTCCTGCTTCGTGGGACATGAAGAATTTCAATATGTTTGAATTCATTCATGAGCTTCTGGGCTGCCTCACAGTATGGCATAAGCTCTGGTTTGCGAACCTCATATACCCCATTGACCTATCGAACAATCAGTTAAGAGTCCCCATGAACCCATAGGGAACATACCTCCATGGAAAGTGCTAGGAGAAGGCCGAAGATGAGCGCTTCATACTCCGCTTCATTGTTGGAGCACTCCTTGAGAAGGGAGAATGAATGGTACATCACTCCTCCTTATGGGTTCTTGAACACCAATCCAGCTCCCGCTCTCTGTCTTGGGGCACCGTTTAGGGTGTCTTCTACTCGCGAAGCGCCGTCAAAGTAGAGCTCCCATGGAGCTTCGATCTCGGTGGTGAATACCTCTTGATCGGGCAACTCGGCGATGAGCGGAGAGTCATTGGGTACAGGATGTGCCACAAGGAACTCGGCTAGAGCTTGTCCCTTGATGGCTTTTTGTGGCACGAAGGTGATGTCAAACTCCGTCATGAGTAGCACCCATTTTGCTAGTCGCCCGGTGAGTGTGGGCTGACTAAGCAGGTATTTTATTGGGTCCTCTCTTGCCACCAATTGGATCTCATGTGCCAACATGTAATGCCTTAACTTCTTCAAGGCAAAGATCAGTGCCAAGCACAACTTCTCAATGGGAGAGTAGTTGCATTCGGCACCCACCATGGTGCGGCTTAGGTAGTAGCACGCCACTTCTTTGCCTTCGTCGTTGTATTGTGCAAGTAAGGCGCCTAGCGAAGAAGGCTAAGCAGCAATATAAAGAATGAGAGGGTGCCCTTTTATAGGAGCTGCCAACACAGGAGGATTAAGGAGGTACCTTTTGATGTTGTCGAAGCAATTTTGGCACTCCTCGTCCCATATGAATGGTGCCCCTTTCTTCATTAGCTTGGAGAAGGGTTGTACACGCCCGGACAGGTTGGAGATGAAGCGTCGAATGTAGGCTAGATGTCCTTGGAGCGTCCTCAACTCCTTCAACTTTTGGGGCGGCGGCATCTCGAGGATGGCGGTGATCTTCTTTGGCTCGATCTCGATGCCACGATGTCGGACGACGAAGCTGAGGAAGACGGCTGATCGAACAGTGAATGCGCACTTGAGGGGGTTCATCTTGAGCTGGTGTCGACGTAAACGCTCGAACACCACCCGCAAGTCATCTTGATGGTCTTTGCGGTCTTTTGTCTTCACCACCATGTTATCGACGTAGCACTCGACGGAGTGGTGGATCAAGTCACCGAGTATGTGCATCATAGCTTGTTGATAGGTGGCACCAGCGTTCTTCAACCCGAAGGGCATCACCATGTAATGGAAGTTCCCTTAGGTGTTCTAAATGCGGTGTCGAGTGCATCGATAGGGTCCATTTTGATTTGGTTGTATCCAGACGACCCATCCATGAAGGACAAGGCGTCGAACCCGGTAGTAGCGTCGACCACCATTTCCATGATCGGAAGAGGGAAGTCATCTTTAGGGCAAGCTCGATTCAAGTCGCGGAAGTCAACGCAGACTCGCACTTTCCCATTCTTCTTCTCCACGGGGACGATGGTGGAGAGCCAGCGTGGGTATTGTATCTCCTTGATGAACCCTGCCGTGATCATGTTGTCCACCTCCGCTATAACCTAGTCTTGGAACTTGGGTTGGAGGCGTCGAGGTGCTTGCTTCACAGGATGAACTTGTGGGTCAATTGTCAGCTTGTGAGTGGTGACACTAATATCTAATCCTAGCATTTCTTTATAGCTCCATGCAAAGCAATCTTTGTACTCCATTAAGAACCTTCGATAATCTTCTCGCTCCTCCTCCGTGAGTGTAGCGCTCATAAAGGTCAGACACAGATCATCTTCAGTTCTGAGATTGATTTGTACAAGCTCATCGATGGTGGGCTGCCCTCCATCTTCGAGATGTTGGGGTGCCGATGTGACATCCGGCTCTCCATCTTCTTCCACCACTTCTACCTCCAGGGGGTGTTGTTGGCATCGAGGCTGGTAGGAGCAGCCAACTTCATCTCCCGTGGTAGTCGACATGGTGAAGTAGTGGGCGATGTTGGCGTTGATCGAATCTTCTCCTTCATCGGAGGTGTCGATGTTGTGGTAACCTAACCCGAACTTGGGCTAAGCTTTGTTCTTCCTCTTGATGAGAATCTCTGCCTAGCTCCACCATTGCTCACATATGGATGGTGGTCGTGGGACCCTGTTGTTTGGACCGAGCGTGATCCCGGCCTTCTCTAGCAGGCGAACCATTCTAGGCTCGGCCTTCATGGTCATAAGTGCCTCATCTGCATCATGATTAGGGTTAGGGGATTCAAGTACAAAATCACAATGTTGTACTTGTGGCACTTTATAGAAGATGGTGCTAGGTGTAGAGGAGTGACTGGGAATTGTCCATACTTCCAACTCGGTGGTTGTCGATATGTACAATGATGGAGGTTGCATGCATTCAGCACTCTCCGCTACTCCTTCTATTTCAGCGACCCTCTTCTTTACGACTCCTTCCGACGTTAGTGAGGGTTGGCTTGTAGACACTTGAGGTGTTGGCGTTGATGACACATCTTCAATTCTTATTGGTAGTTTGGTGCCACCTCCAAGGGTCAGAGCACCAGGCTTTGTATCCTCCTTAGTTGACAGAACCTTCTTAACTTGGGAGACAACCGTCAATAAGGGTCTCCGTGTAGGCCTTAATGTTAGGGGTGTCGATGTGGACACTCCTACTTTCAACGATAGAGGAGTGGCCGTGGATGTCGAGGGAATGCTACCCGCCCCCTGCCTTGTCCTTCTAGACCTTGGGGATGTCCTCCTCTTGGAGGGGGACCATGGCATGATGAGAGCCTTCACCTCAGGTGTCGACAAAGCGCCAGGCTTCAGCATGATGTCAGCTACAGGAGCGACTCGACCAAGCTGATACTTGTACTCCTCCACCGGAAAGTAATACTTGGCGTCCATGTGGTACGCCTCTTGCACGGTGTACGGGGACATGTTGCCGATGATGCGTTGTTGTGTCTTGCTTCCATCAAGGAACTTTAAGCATTGATGCAGCGTAGACGGCACCACCCGATACTTGTGAATCCACGGCCTCCCTAGAAGCGCGGAGTACGACATGTTGGCGTCGATGACGTAGAACCGCACTTTGAAGCTGAACGTGGACATCTGGATCTTAACGGTAAGAGCTCCTAAAGTCGCCTTCCTGGAGTTGTCGAAGCCACAGATGATGACGTCCGTAGGCTCCAAGTTAGCCACCGTGTAGCCAGCTTGCGTCAAGCTCCGTAGGGGAAGGATGTTCACAGCGGACCCTGGGTCGATGAGGATTCGACAAAGGTGCACGGCTCCTACATTCCCTTCAACGTAGAGTGGGCGGTTGTGATCGCCGTCTTCTACCACCTCATCTTCTTCATCGAACGTGATCTCGTTTACAAACAACGGGTTGTTGACAAGGCGGTGTTTGGCCATGATGACTTCATAGAGCTCTGGTTCTTGCAGCGCCTTCACTAGGGCTTCTTGGAGCTCGAGCACAAGCATGAGAGCATCATAGACACTCAGCAACGCGGGGACCCGCTTTAGGTGAGAGACAACATTGTAGTCGATGACGTCAATTCTGTTCTTTTTCTTTGATGTTTCGGGCACTCCCGCTAACGGGGTACCTTCATTTGTAGGCTTGTTCCCTTTTGGTTGCTTGACTTGGGGCAGCTCTTGTAAAGCCTTCCCACTTCGTAGGTTCTTGTTGACTTCCAGTGGGGCATCTCCTTGCTCAGCACCATCATGGAGCATTTCCTGCTCTCTAGTCGTGAGCAGCTCATTGGAGTTTGTGCTACCATCATTGCTGCTAGTGGAAGTGGCGTTACATGTTGCCACATTTGAGGTTGGTGAAGAGCTTGATTCTTCACTTACCTCTTTAGTCGAAATCTGCCCCCAGTCCTTGGGCCAGTATTCTGCCAAGGTAGCTAGAACGCGACCCATACGAGGGAAGGGCGCATTTCCTTGCTCCCTGGGGACAAACCGAGGTTGGAGGCGCCGCCGGCTTGGGTCTGGCCGCCTTGGTGCTGGTGTTGATGTTGATGTTGCATGTGGAGACACAACCGTGCAAGGATGTTGTGGGGGACGCCCATTTGGTCATCGTCGATGCTGTACTTCGGTCCATGTCTCCCCTTGAGGGACCCTGGTCGGCTCTGTTGATGTAGTTTGGGGCTGCTTGAGCATCACAGAGGCAAGTTGCTCCTCGACTTGCGCTAGCGGCACCCATGATCATTGGTCTCTTTCTCCTTCTTGACTCATCGAAGAATGTGCCCCCATCGTCACCATGTTAACAGCATGGTAATCAGGATTAACAGCATTGGGATCCAGGTTGATTCTCCCCTCGATGATGGCTTTTTGGAGCCACTCCTTGAAGGCGATGCAATCCTCGATCAAGTGACCGACGTACCTGTGGTATGGGCAGTACAAAGGATTGTTAGCCATGCTTACCTGGTGTGGCTGACGTGGTTCAGGAAGGCGGAGCGCTTGATTGTCCATCAGCTGCTCGAACATAGCTTTCACCAACTCCCGCCTGAAGATGTATTGCTTCTTGAGGAGGTCTGAGAGACGTGTCCTCCTTCCTTCTTGATCGTTCCTTACGCCTGGGCTGGAGGGACGTTGGAGAAAACCCTCGCCGTATTCGCCTCTGCTTGAGCCTTCATCTTGCCCCCAGCATTGTTGGGCTTCACTGTCGAGCTGAAGCGCTTAGCAAGGTCGAAGACGCTCGCGTTCTTGTTGAGCTCCATTGTTTGAGGTGACTTTTCGAACTCGATCTTGGTGGCGGCCACCGTAGAGCTCAGTTCGCTGAACGTCCTAGGCTCACGACGAGAGACTTCGAGCGACCAGTGTTGTAGCATCCCATGAATGCACATTCCGATCGCATCCTCGAGGTGCATGTCTCTAGCCAGACGCACGTAGCTATCCTGAAACTGGATAATGTAGTCGTCGATGGCTTCATCGCGTCGTTGCTTAACTTGCGACAGCTCGACGATGGAGATGTCCCTCTTCATAGCAACAAAGTGCTTTTTGAAGGCGCTCTTCATGTCAGTCTAGCTAGTAATTTTTCCTACCGATAGCTAGCTGTACCAATGGAACGCCACGCCGGTTAGAGATCCTAAGAATTGGCGCAATAGCAGCGACGAGTTGTTGGCTGTGTTGCCGCATGCCGCCTCAAAGTAGGCCAGATGCTCTCTCGCATCCCCAGTCCCATCGAATTGACAGAATTTAGGTGGGCGCCATCCCACAGGGAAGGGGACAAGATCGTGCCATGCTTCATATGGCTTCTCCAAGTCACCCTCTAGTGAGTGCGGCGCCTTCTCGTTCGTGATCTGCCTCAACTTCTTGGTCACCATGTCCTCGACTATGTCATGATAGTCTTTTAGCACTGATGGTTGTGGTCCTACACTTGCCGACGCAGAGGGATTTCGCAATGGAGGGGGACAAGCACTTGCAATGCCTTCTACCTCCTCAAGCTGCGGATCCTCGAGAGGTTGATGGGCACCACCAGGTTGCACGTTTTGTGTTAGGGTCGTCATTAGTTCAACTAGATTGTCAAACTTTGCTGACAACGCTCTGATCACCTCGCCTTGTGCTTGTACTTGATCTTCTAGGCTTCTTGGGGCGCTGTTCTCTCCCGCCATGCGTGCTGACGCTGTGTTAAGGTCGCCGATATACTCCTCCCCTTCCAAAGGGATGGAGCGAGCGAGGTTGTGGTAGAGTGGCAATGTGGAGTGCACCTCCAATGACGCAGAGGAGTCGGAGTCAGAGTCAGAGTTAGAATCACAGGTGTAAGGGCCTGAAAACTCCTTATCTTCATCGACCATGGCTTGGTTCACCTTTTGCTCCGTGATGGACTTAAGCCGAGTACTAGCCCTAGCCCGATCAATGATGTGTTGCAATTCTTGTTGGTCTTGTGGAAGCTGAGATGAGATGTCGGCGTATCGTTTTGGAGATATGTTCGACGTCAATATATCATCACCATCGGACAAAGCATTCCTTCTCTCGCTAATAGGGAAGCAAGGAGCTGATGTCCCTACTTTCGGATTCACCAGGATCTCTTCGTCAGAAGGATAAGTGAAGTCATGGGTCACCGGCAGAGGGACCCATGTCTCTTCGGACATGTGCTCTGGATGCACTGTCAATGCAACGCACATGGCTATGTCCTTCTTGGGTGCTTCAGTCGTTGGAGAGGCTTCCTCATCCATCGCAACCGTATCGTCAACTTGAGCTTGTGGAAGAACCGCACCATCTTGCATGGATGGCGCTTTCTCGACCCCATCCATTGGTGAAGCCAAGGTCAAGGTGGACTCTCCTAGGCTGTCCGAAGAGGCTATGCTTGGTGTAGCTTCTCGCGATCCTTCTCTTTTCAAGATAATTGGAGGGCGCTCTTGAGTAGGAGCGACCCCTTTCCCTACTGCCTCGCCACCTCGCACCTTGCGAGGTTTTGGAGTTAATCTTTTGAGGAGGTACTTGTACCTCTCGTTGCTTTCTAGAGTGGGGGAGATACGGAATATGATTCTCCCATCTTCTTGGCGGATGTCCCCATCAGCACGAACGCGCACTTGAGTGTTTGTAAGCACCAACTTCTCAAGCTCACAGTAGAGTGTATGGCGGTTCCTTCGTCGCCTCTCACGCTTGCGTTGGTTCTCCGTTGGCACATGTCGAGCCTATGATGGCCCTTGTGGGGCAGGAGGAACCACCGGCCCAACTGGTTAGGGAGTTGTGCTTGGGATGTTCTCTTCCCACTGCCTCGATCCCGAGGCTCCGTGCCTTAGAGAAGGCGGAGGTGGAGCAAGCCTTCCAATGGATGGAGAGGCAGCACGTCATTCTTGCGTTTCATGAGGAGGTGCGGCATAGTCAGTACGCCTCGCCCACGTGTTTTGCCATGGAGGCGGAGCCATGTATCCTCGATGCGTGGGTGGTGGAGTTCGGCGACGCAGTGCCAAGGTTTGACGCTCATGTTGGGGACGGTGGCTCGGCGCACGCCTTTCCGGCCCAGTCCTGAATCGAGCCGAGGAAGATTCCGGTGTAGCCTGAAGCCTTCTCCCAAGCTCGGCCACTTGGTCTCGTAATTGACGGATCTCCTCCTACACATTCCCATTGCGAGGTGTAGGTTGTTCAGTTTGCAGAGGCGCAAACCTATTGGCGTTACGAGAGGAGGCGCCGTTAGTCGCCGACGCGTGAAGGCAAGACACCCATCCAATCGGTTGGATTGGGATGCTGTTGTCGACGATGGTGGTTGGTCCGATGATGTAGGGCTGCTTGTTTGCGTGGTGCATCTTCCAATACTCCTGCATGATCGTGCGCCTCATAAGCTCCTTGATCTTGGCAGGTTCATATGCCCACCTGTCAGGGAACAAGTTGTATGGAGGCTCCACCGTGCTGGGGTAGATGAACACCTTGCGACTTAGGTCTCTCACGTCTAGAGACCAGTCCTCCTCTAGAACAGCGCTTCGCGCAATGCGAGCACTGACTTGTTGGTGGAGTTGTTGTACCTTGCGGTACTTCCTCCTGCAGTTGCGTAGCGGGTGTGGGCTCGACGCGTGGCGAGCATGCATCATTTGTCGACGTAGGTCACACGAGACAGCCTCCAAGGCTTTGAGCAACTCCACCTCCGCGTATTCCACAGGTGGAACGGGTGCGTCTTTGGCTAGAGTCGACACGGGAGGTTGGAGAGCCGCACTACTCGCACGCCTATTGTTTGCCTTGATGCATAGTTGTTGTGCAGCATGGACGTCTCCTTTGACCTCCTCGATGGTGGACTTCTTTAGGAGGGCGCGAGCTTCCAGCATGAGGTTGCGACGCTCCTTCTTAGCCTTAGCAAAGGCTCGCTTCTGCGCCTTTTTGGACTCGACCTTTTGGAACAGGGCCGGGTCTTGTGTTTGGTGGAAGTAGGTCTTCTCGCGATGCTCGAAGACCTCTACCGGAGGGTGCGTGCCGAAGGAGATCAAGAACAGAGTCTCAATGTTGGCAGTGCCATGGACTCCTCCCGCTCCTTCTTGGATCACCGTAGGGCGGACCTTCTCGACCTTCATGGGGAATGCCGGCTTGACGTCAGCAGCTTCCAATCGTGCTCCCATCGGTCCAGAGATCGGCACTAGGAATTGCCCGATCTGAATCATGGCAGACTCCTGGGTGGTTGCAGCATCAGATGGTCCTCCTACAAGAAGGGGACCATTCATTAGGACAGCTCCACCTTGGGTACCATCATGCAGCATGTTGTGCTTGTTGGAGGAGAGGCGAAGACGAATCCGACGACACACTACAGCAGAGATGGGAGGAGAACCAGGTCCCACTGGGCGTGCTAATTTGTTTGGACACCAGAAAATCTGCCTACAGCAGCTTCTCGTGTGGGAAGTGTGCGGGCGTGCCAGTGTACAATAGTACACAAAAATAAAAGACAGGAACATAGTATCTTATTAATCATCATGAGTAACAAGTACAAATTCCTAAGAAAAGAATGCGCGCCATGGCCTGCTGATGGCTATCTAACTTGGGCGATGTGGTCTCCATGGTTCCTGGGGCCTCGGAAGGCTCCTAGTTAATTACCCCTGTGAGTTGAATCACAGAGTACCTCCAATTTTGCTACTGTGGTCGTCGTCTTCAATCTTCGCTTCACTTCTCCATGCAGAGTGTTGGTGTAGATGTGGGTGGCGTCGGCGTAAGGGCCTCGTCGGTCCATGAGCCGATACAACATGGCTGGAACATCAGCCATGCCCGCCCATGTAGTCCGCCTTGTCAGTGTCGAACAGCACGTGGTGTCATCTTGATCGCACTTGCATGGTTGGTGTAGATCGGATCGGATCAGACTTCCTCGGCCGCGTCGTCGTGGTACGCCGTGGAACTTGTTCACTTGGAGTTGTTGAAGTAGTGGATGGAGAGCTGCATCGCGGCGCTACGTTCTTTTGGAGGCCGGCATGGCCTCCTGGCTTTAGCACATCTGGAGCATGTATGTGTAGATGCATCCATGCATGGCCCTATACACGCCCACATGCACGTAGCCTTGCCTTGCTTGCATCTTGGTGTTGCTTGTGTGTAGGTAAAGAACTTGCATCTTCAAGTTCATGTCGTGGTAGCGTTCGGCCTTCACTCGGGCGTGTTCGACGCCAGCGGACCAAAGCCGGCCGTCGGCGCTCCGTATTCCCATGACACGAAGTCTGGCGTCGTCTCGATCATCAGACCGCCACGTCGTTCTCTTATTGGCCCAAATCATGACATTGGACCGATGTGCTCATATCCATGCAAGATTGCAAAAGAAACAGTAACTAATAAATAGATTGACTAGATTAGTTTCTTACCCATGGAGAAGAACGTGTATGCCATCTCTTTCTACTAGTGGCTTTCGCCTTCTCGGCTTCAGGAACTCACGAAGGAAGACGACGTCTAGCCGTTGGCTAGCTGCTGGTCTAGGGCTGAACGTCAGAGTGGTGGATGGTGATGTGCTTCTAGCTCTTGTTGCCAAGAACAGCCTGATGGCGTGGAGGTGAGGTCTGATTAGCCCTTTCATAGAGTCCTGGGGGCTCTTTATATAGGCAACAGCTAGGGTAATGCCAAGCCTGTTGGGCTGCTCGCACGCGCCGCCTTTGTTGGTTGCCACCGAGCGAGATATTTAGAGATTTACTTGTCTTCCGTTCGATATTATCTTCGGCTCGTGTATATCCTGGCGAGAACCTGGACACTTCTATTCCGTATACCAAACAAACATCTCCTTTCTTGGCTAAACAGTGGGCCAGCACTTGATATGGATTAGCTTCTCACATGCAGTCACTGAGGCATGGGCCCAGCTGACTATAGAGCCTACTATACGTACGTATATTTGGTCCAGAGAGGCTTGCGGCTGATAAACGTGCATGTACGCTAGCTGGCGATCAGTACACGGATCTGCCGGCTGTATATCCCCCGAACGTTCTAGAATATTCTGGACCTCGCACCGAGTAGCGCCGCGTCGCATCGGCCCGGCTGGTGTACAATTATGCGGAAAATACATGGTATAGACCGGCATATATACGACCTCTACGGCCGATTCCGGACGTATATATACAAGCGCACATACGTATCATGACTGCACCTGTTTAGCTCTCTCCCATTGCCTGTCGCGAGCATACCTACACTGCATGCATGGACCTGTAGCACGCAGAAGCTCACACAATGGTTATTAGCTTCCTTGCCTGAATGCACGTGACACAAGCATATATATGTATATGTATGTATTTTCCCTTTTTTTATATGCTTGGTGGTACACACAAATAAAAGTGTACATATGGATTTTACTTTGACAAAAATCCATCGAACAGCATGGTGTATGGCCCACAAGGGCAAGGCGACGTCCGACGTCTCCTTCAACCTGGAGGACCTGCCCGAGGCATACACGAACCCGAGCGTCCACTCCCGCATCAGTGAGTACACTGAGGTGGCGAGGTCGCTCCTTGGGCCAGACCACGATCTGAGCACCCAGGACTTCGATGGAGAGGCCGTCATGAGGGCGGGGCAAGGCAAGAAGCATGGGCGGTTCTGACTTGGCGACAGCATCATCGACACGGCCTCTACTCTCTCTCTCTCCCAGATCCGAGCACGGAGCATGAGCGAGACCCCGGCCATTCGCACAGTGCCGACCGCTGCACAGCACCGGGTCGACGCACTCGAGGTTATTCCTGTTTTATTCGTCATATATTGATCTTTACACACCTTAATTAGCTTTGCATTACTAAAATATTAGAGTGAAATATTGCAGGCCTAGCTGGAACAAGAAATGAGGCAACGTCAGGAGCTGGAGGCCGGGCAGCAGAGGATGGCGGCCCAGCTGGAGGCCGAGCGGGCCGAGCGGCAGGCCCAGGCGCAGAGGCTGACTGACATTACGGAGTTCCTACAAGGGCTTGGGCAACGTGTGGGCTTCTCTCTGCCAGCTGGGCTGTTGGTTCCACCTCCGCCTCCGTGTCCTACAGCTGCAACTACTCCTGTGAGTATGTAAGTTTTTTACTTTCGCTTGTGCTTTGCTTGTATGGCCTCTACCTTCCTAGATTAGCTATCCAAATAATCTTGTCTCATATGCAATCTTTTCTCCTTTGTGCAGTTTCCATCTGACGGTGGTTCGAATAATCCACCTCATGCACCTCTGAATGATGGAGCTGGGCCTTCACCATAGTCGCAGTGGCCGAGATGAGTGCACGTTGTATTTTTTTCATTTGTTGTTCACTTGATGATGGACTTGTGATATACTTGTGATGCACTTGTGGACTTTGATGAACTTTTGATGGACTTGTGGATTTATTTGGATGCACTTGAGCACTTATTATTATATATGTGATATATATTATGATGGATGTGATATGTGCGGATGAATGTGTGGATGGATGAGATATATATGTGATGGATGAAATATATATGTGATATATGTTTGTATGAATTTACTTGTCATGATGGAATGTAAAAAAAATAAAAATTGCCGTTTTGGGTCACTTTGCCGAGTGTTGCACTCGGCAAAGGACCCCGTTGCCGAGTGCCATGGTCACAGCACTCGGCAAAGCTGAAAAAATGGGCGCTCGAAAAACCATTTTTCCAGCTTTGCCGAGTGCCATGACCATGATACTCGGCAAAGAATTTTTGCCGAGTGCCGACCAGAGAGCACTCGGCAAATAATTTTTTTTTAAAAAAATCAAACTTTGCCGAGCGTCGGCCAGAGGGCACTCGGCAAAGAATTTTTTTTAAAATAAAACATCTTTGCCAAGGACCGGATAGAGGGCACTCGGCAAAGAATTTTTTTTAAAAAAAATAAAAAATCTTTGCCGAGTGCCTGCAGGGTTGGCACTCGGCAAAGCGACCGTCAACGGGGCCGGCGCCGTGACGGTCGCTTTTCTTTGTCGAGTGCCCCCGGGGCTCTCGGCAAAGCCTTTGGCGACTGCCCGATAAAAGACACTCGACAAAGAGAGTTTTGCCGATTAATTTTTTACCGTGTGTTCTTTGTCGAGTACCGCACTCAACAAAGACTTTGCCAAATATAATTTGACCTTTACTGAGCGCCTCATGCACTCGATAAAAAATCTGAATCCAGTAGTGTGGCGTGTCCTTGTCACCGGCCGTCATCGCGATTAGCAGCCGCAGGCGTCTCGGTTATCGCTTTTATTTTTGGCAAAAATCTCGGCTATCGCTTTGACCCCGAAACAGTTGTGCACGTACCGTCAGCGAGCCGGAAGGCACGAGACGACGACGACGACGTCGACGCGTCGCATGCAACGCGAACCGTTGGCAAGCGCACACGCACGACACACGTCGTCGGTCGTCCCCGGCCCGCGTGCGGAACCAGATCGAGACGCCGGCCGGACCCGGCCATACCACCGCACCTCTGCGCCGCTGGACCGGCCGGCGCGTCCAGGGCGGCGCCGCGACCACAGTAGCTCGGTACGTCGCGTATGCGCGCGCCGCCGCCTGGCTAGTCCAGCACCGGCGGGCCGGCTTTTGCTTCTCGTCGCGGAATGCCGGTACGGACCATCAATATGGATGGATCCTATTATTGCCCTAATACGACAAGCTAGCTATAGCCGTGTCCAGCTACACCTAACGGTTTCTGTCTCGTGCGACGGCCGTGCATGTGCGTTGCGTTCTCTGAATTCCAAGCTCCGTGCACACGTACGACGACGACGCGGCTAACGGTGAGGCTGGGTTCGTGCATCCATGCATGCACGTACGGATACGACGGACGATGCGATAGCTTCGCCGAGGTTTCACTGCGCCTGTCGGTACACACGTGGTACGTAGCAGCTCCGTTTCTACTTTTCACCCACCCGTGCGCAGCAGAGGGAGAGGATAACGACTAACGAGAGGAGGCAGCTAGCCGGCAGTGCCGTACTAGTAGCTACACTATGTACGCTACGGTGTAGAAGACGTAGCTTCTCACGGCCTCACGGCAGAAATTGGTCGCGGTAGAGATCAAATGCGTGTTCGTACAGTCCTGCAAGAGGAGCACACGGCAGATATGCCAAGATCCTCGAGCGTTCGACATGCAGTGCAGGTTGGCTGGATAGCCAAAAAAAACAACTACTATTAGGACCGAAACGCCTCATCGTCTCATCACCCTGAACTGATTTGGTTAGGTGTGCAGCAGCGTCCACGTCGAAGCTGACGTGGTTTGCTTGCTTTGCTGCGCCTTTGCCTGCTCTGTACGTTTCTTCTTTCCCTTCGTAGAGGGACCAGGCGTCCAGGCGGCAAAAGGTACTCACGCACGCTATTTTGTTTGACACGGTAAAAGACAGGTGCACCTTTCTAGCGCTTTTTACACGTGCAGACGAGGGTGTAAAGGGGATGGATACGGGTCGAGTGTACCTCCTTTTTTCCCGTAACTACTGTTCACGCTTTTCACCCGTGCACAGATCTCAGAGGATAAAAAAGCGGACCGTGGGACTGGACATGAGAGTACTTCAAAATCCCGGAAAGATCACTGGACAACGGACGCCATGTACACCAGGACTAGGCGACTAGCAGGTAGCAGCACGGGAACTTGCAGTTGCAGCTCAGCTCAGAGAACGGGAATGGCAGTAAAAGGTGAAAGGCGTAAGGAGGACGGCGTGCGTACCACTGTCCCAGGCAGAGCTGGGGTTTCACTGGATCACGTCCGCACGGCGCGGCCTGGCTGGTCGCCTCCGTCGTGGGCGGGCCTGGCCCTCTCCTTATCCGGGGGCGCTTTGCACTACACCCACCAGGATCTCCGTAGGATTCCCCCCCGGAACAAGAAGCATGGACGTGACAAGTAGCACTGCGTGCGTGCTGACTGTCGTCGCAACGCGTCAAAGACATTCTTACAGTTACAGACAGCAAAAAGCTGAAACGACCGACACGACAGCAACACCGACGGACTGACGGTGGAGTGCGATGAATTTGATGCGCGAACCAGTCCATCCTGACTTTCCTGTGAGGTGGTGAGAGCACCGAGCCCTCCATGACTTTTTTAGATGGAGTACAGACAGAGGCACAGAGCGAGAACAGAGAACACATCAGCATCTCAGCCAGCCAACCAAAGCCCTTAATTATACCAAAACTTTCAGTAATCGCGTTTGCAAAGCAACGGGGTTCATGGCAGAGGTACATAACATATGATCAGTCAGTGACCAAAGGCAACTGCAATGGCCACTTGAACTAACAACAGCAAGAAGGTGTAGCAGTGTAGAGCTAGTAGTCCGACAAATCCAGCGATAAATCTTTGGTCCTGGATTACACGCACGCACTTGGTCCCGTTCCGGGGCGCCTCCCAAATCCCAATCGACGAAAACCAAACTGAACTGCCCTCTCTGCACCAGCAGTCCAGCACTTTGGAAGTGGGGATCTTCTTCCTTCGAGATCGCCACCGCGCTCCTCCTGCTGTACAAAGTGACGAGAGCTTTGCTGCCTCCTACCTCGCTAAGCTAACGTTGCTCGCATCTGTTAGTATGGTCAGCCTCCGGGCTGTCTTCGTGAACTCACTGCAAATTCAGAAGCATATATAAGCGTACATTAGTACCATCCAGGAATAGTTATCATCTGTTCAGAACAATGGGAACGATGTGGGAGCTAAGAAAAAAGGGGCTTCCTCCAACCACATGGGTGCAAGATGTCCTAGTCCTAGCTTGAAGCAATTCAAGTCAAAGTACCATAAGAATTAAGAATGCTTCCAAGGAAAGAACACCTAATAGAGTTTGATACTTGAAGATAACTGTGTCTACTAGTTAATTAGGTCGTAGTACGAACTGAAGATTGAAAGGTTTAGCCCGGTCAGGAACAGCCATTTCAATATTCTTTGATATACATGCTCAGCTTGTTGAGGTTATGAATTGCCATATTAGCAAAGCAAATTATCAGGAAACTTGAAAGGTTGTAGCTATCCAGGCATTGTACCCCTACAGGTTATTATAGTCATGATTTGTAAATGCAACAAACGGCATATATCTAATCGATTCCTAATCAATTCCTAAAGAAAATCCAACGACTGAACCGGAACAGAGCGCTTCAATCTGAAATCATACGGACCTGAAAGGCTTGTCGCCGGTGTGCTTGAGCGCTCCAGAAGCGTCGTCGCGGTAGAAAACATGGCTCGTCAGCTCAGCTTTCTCGATGCCAAACATGTCGGCGAGCCTCTGGTAGAGCTCCTCATACGACCCAACAGCAGAAAGGTCGAGCGTGCGCCCAACATCCTCCGACTGCATGAACACCTTGCAGTGCCCGGTCTCCAGCCCGAGATCAGGCACCTTGTTGTCCTGGCACGACGACGGGGCGCCGTCACTGGATGTGCCATCCTGGTTGCTCCTCCCAGGGCTGGAGACATCCGAGTTGCTCACCGTCCTCTCGGAAATGTCATCAGAAGGGCTCTTCTTCGGCAGCGGGACGCCCGTGACATTGCCTAGAGATATCTGCTGCTCAGTGAGAATCGGTTTCCCGAAGAGCATCAGCTGCGGTGGCGCCGCCGCCGCCGCCGCCTTCTTGACGTCTGATGATGATTTCTTGTTCTGTGGGGAGGTACCAATGGTGAGCAAGCACGAGATGTCATCTCGAGCTGCTGCCGGGTGGCCGATGATGAGGCCAGCGGCGATCCTCGGCTGCATGCCGTGGCCGTCCAGCTGGTGGTGAAGCCCGTGCGGTGACAGACTCGACTGCAGCTTATTGAGGTAGAGATCTGATAAAGATATGCCAAAATGAGCATGCCTGGCTCCCTGTATGCCTGCAGGAGTGCCATCCGGGAAATAGCACATCGGGCCAACACCGCGGCCGAGAGGGCTTCCATGGAACATCGGCGCCGGGAACTGGTGGCCCTCGAGCGGAAGCTCCGGGTACAGTGGAACACACAGCTTCTTCCTCGGCGGCGGCGAGAACGGCGTGAGGTGGTGGATGGCCGGCATGTTTGAGACAATCTCAACCAGCCATGGGCTCACTCTCTTCACGTTCTGTAACAAGTCCGGTTCATCCCAAGCGACCTGACAAAAAAAAAATGATCAGCATGCATTGTCGCGAACTACTCTGTAGTCTGTACGCTCCTCCTCAACTTGATTGAAGTGATGAGAAGCTGGAAGGAACTTTGAGATGCCGTCCTTGAGATGAGAGTACACATTGGCAGTTATGGAGGTTGGTTTATTTACCTGAAGAAGCCTCCAGGGTGAATTGGGCCATCTGATGGGGTCAGCGACCTGCACGGCGGAGACGGTGCCCATGAACCAGCTGATCCTGGACGAGTCCTCCGTCTCGAAGGCCATCTTGAACCTCATCCCGGCGCACCACTGGGTGCGCATGGCCATGCGGACCGCGCCCGCCTTGACGCAGAACTCCGGCGTGCTCGCCCTCGGGTAGTACACCACCTCGAACGGCTGCCCGCTCACGGCGAGGTTCGCGGCCTCGACGACCTCCTCCGGCCGCACCCGCACCCTGACCTTATTCCCCCTCGTGGCCGCGCCCGTGGCCATCATCTTGCCGCCGTCCTCTTCTCCTCCTCTCAGGAACATGGAGAAGCCGGCGTAGCCGCCGCCAGGTGGCGGGGGCGGCTGGTGATGGTGCAGGAACTCCGGCCCTCCGATGCCGCCCTTCTTGGCGCGCCGGATGCCGACGCAGAGGTCCCCGTTCTCCGTCCGCATGAACACGATCGAGTCCCCGGCCACGAGCTTCTTCTGGTTCACGAAGGTGCTCCACCCGGTGGTGAGCAGGTGGCGCCGGGGCGTGCCGCGGTAGATGTGGCGGAACTTCCAGACGACGCCGTGCACGTCCTTGGCGAGCACGGTCTGGACGGGTGGGTCGGCGGAGTAGTCCAGCCGCGGGAAGATGGTGTCGGCGCAGTAGCGAGGCACGGAGAATCCCCCGCCGTTGTTGGCGTCGGACTGGGTGAGCGTCTTTGCGAAGGACGCGGGCTTGTCCTCCTGCGCACCGCCCGCCGCGGCACCAATGGCGTCGTCGGCGTCGTCGGCGTAGCCCGGCTCGTTGGGCCGGACGGGGGCGAGGCGGATCTTGGCGAAGACCTCGTCGGTGTCCGGATCGGCCATGAAGCGGACGGCGGCGACGCGGCAGAGGACAAGCGCCGGGACACGGCCGGCGGGGAGGTCGACGACGGGGCCCGGCGCGTGCTCCGCGTGGCCCTGCGGGAAGTAGTACACCTTGGAGTGCACCGGCGGCATCTGGACCATCCCGCCGGCGCAGGCGTGCCACAGCTGCGGGTCCAGGCACCTGTCGCTCTCCCGCTCCCGCTCCATGGCCGCCGAGTCGACGAAAGTAATCATCTCCAGGCCACCTCCCACGGCCGCGCTACTACCACCCCGGAGAGGCGATTTCAGCGGAAATTGAGCGCGATCTCCACTCACCCACCGCGACAGCCTTTATGGATGAAATTTCACGCCTCCTCCACTAGCAGGACAAGCCTTTCCGCTGCACAGCCGCCATCAGCACTACCATCATGATCAGAGTCTGAAAAAGGCTTGGGAAAAGAAGCAGCGGAAGGGAGAGAGGAGAGAAAAGCAAGGGAGGATTTTTTTTTTTTTTCTTTTCTCCGGCTCAGAAAATCTTGCAGGGAAAGGGAACCCAAGCAGCAGCACGGCAGCAGCAGCACCACAAGATTGCCGAATTCATCCGGTCAGTCACTCACCACTGGGCTCTGGCAGGCAGCAGCAGCAGGCACAGCTCGACAGGCACAGGCTCGTCGTCTCCCTCCTCCCTCCGTCCTCTCTGCAGCGCTTGCCTCCCCACCCACAGCCACAGCCACAGGCTCTCAGGTGAGCAGCAGGCTCAGATTCCCCCAGACTGCTGCAGCTGACATGAGGGCAGCAAAATATAGAGAGGGAGAGGGAGAGGCAGAGGAAGAGAGAGGAGAGAGAAAGGCAGTCAAGGCCGGGAAGCAAGCTCTGCATCTCAAGCAAGTACCACTGCCTACTAGTAGTAGTGCTAACTCCTGGTTAGTAGTGGCTTAATTAATTGTTTATTAATACTTTTCATCTGCACACCCAAAGTGCCAGCTGCTAATGATATTTTCCGCACGATGAGCTGCATCATTGTACCATTATCCACTGCTGTCTCTTCTTTTACAAGTTCTGATTTTTTCCCACTCTCAATCAGAAGCAGAAGGAAACAAACAAACGGGACCACACGCTAAATCGAGAAGTGTTGTTGCTTTCATCCTAGTATTATATATAATAATAATACTTTTCCACGGAGTTTTGTCGTCCAAATTGCATTGGACGCACAGGGTTAAGCTTGTATATACTGTACGTACGCTGTAGTGTGTGTACACACACGCGTTCTTCAGCAGTTTGTAATATGGTATTTCCTTGTTTCAAAATTAAAATCAAGTACTGCACTCATACTCCTAATAGTGTACATAATTTTTTTTTCCCTTTCTTGACTTTTAGAAGTTAGCTATCTTGTAAACTCTAAGCCTGAAAATGTTGGAGTTGTTCCAAATTCACTCCAGGATATAGGCCAGGCTTCTGACAGAGCGAAGCGGAGGCCCGTCGCCGGAGGCTTGGGCCGGAGCGTAGCGGAGTCTGAAGCCGGCCCATCAGGTCTCACCCCTGTGCTCGGGGGGTGCGGGGGGCGGAGCCCCCCGCGGTACGGTACGATATATACACCCTTGCTAGGGTTTCGTGGAGACTTGATTCTCTTGTAAGCCGCCATAGGCGTGTAACCCAAAACTCTTGAGATAGTGAGATTGTTGCTGGCTGGTGCCCGTGGTTTTTCCCCTTCACATCGGAGGGGTTTTCCACGTTAAATCGTGTGTCTCCTCTGTGGCTTGATTCTTTACTTCATATTCCTATACGTCGTTCATAACAGAAAATGCATAGGCAGAAACTTTTTGAGGAAGCTGAAACTCATCAAAGCCGACTTACATGACCAGCACCGTGTTTCCGCAGCTTTCTCGTGATCACGACATGGAGATTGGAGACTGAATCCGTGACTCCTCTTCTCAACCCAAGTTTTTCCTCCACCTCTTAATGAAAAACGTGCCAAGAACGATCTCGGAAAAAAAAAAACCAAGTTTCTTTAGCGCGGAACAGATTTTCACCAGAGCTCATGGAGAGGAAGAACCGGTGCACGGTGGCGTGGGCGATGCCAGCTTGCTTTGCTTGCTGGGTGACCATTGCCATGGAGACTTGGAGCAGTGCTCCTAGCTCTTCCTTGGGAAAACTGGCACAGAGTTTGTCCCTTTTTTTACAAAGTTAATATCCAGCTTTTATCGAAAAGCACACATAGCTGTCAGTGGCAGCACATTACAGACCAGCATAGAGTTTATTCTCAATCGGGGTGGAACGAGTTTGATGACTACTCACTCGCGGATATCACACGCAATGCAGCAGCTGAGAGTGAAGCTGAAAGAGGCCGTTGTGTGTAATTTTCCACGGACACGGAGGACGAACGACGAACGACGAACTGACGAAGAGAGAGAAGGCAGGGAGAGATTTCAGTCGCTCCAAGTCACGGAGAAGCACTGTACACACCCCCTGATGAGGAGACGACGAGACAAAGAAGCCTCGTGCACATCATCCTCGGCAGAAGATTTCAAAAAGAAGAGCGAGCAGAGCGATCGGTGGCGCAAATGGACCAAGTTGCGGCCGTGTCTGTCCTCGCGCCCCGCTCTTAATTCTGACGTACCGCAGCCCGTTCCGATCGACGCTGTCAAAGATGGAGCTCCTTCAGCTAACAAGCACACACAGCCCATGCATCATCTTCTCTTCCTTAAAGAAAGAAGCAACGAAGGATCACCTCGCCTAGCCGCCTGGATGAATGAGTCTCGTGTCGGCCTGGCGTTTTTTGTTGCAACGAAGACTCGGCAGCAGCACCAACAGACCAGGAAATGAAATCATCGGCATACGGTTCTTGTTTCGTCATTAGTTCAAGTGTCGCTGAACGATTTGGACAGACGACAGACAGGCGTGTACAGCCTGTTCGCAGCTCGTATTCGGCTTATAAGCCTTGGCTTATCAGCCAACGAACAATATTTTTCTCTCGCACCAAAACAGTCAGCGGTACTTTCATCCATGGCTTATAAGTCAATCTAGCCGAAACGATCAGGCTGGTAATGTGCAAAAGATGGGTTCAAATCTCCCTCGCTGTCGTAGTCGGCGAGACGGCGACGTTGGCCCGGCCGGCCGCCTCCCTCCAGCGTCCAGCTCCCTCTACTGGCCTCCCGGCGATTGGTCGCGAGAGAATGCCCAGGTCACCGTGATAGGGTGGCCTCGTGCTCGACGGTTCCTCGGTTCGGTGTCTGATGTGATGTTGCCCGGCCATTTCGTTTCCCAAATATGTATAATCCAGGATTAGGTGCGTGCGTCGAGGCAATTAAGAATGTCTTTTTTGGTTAATTAATCAGGGGTGTGACGTGAATGGAATTGATCAGATCAGACCACCTACTTTAGCTACTCACTAGTCATCGAGACACCAGACACCTGGGTTAATTAACCTGTAGTTGCGGATTAAGAATTTAAGACAAGATCGATGGATGGATGGGAATCGCATCATCATTGATACAGGACTAGTAGGCAAGATCCTGCCGCGGCGCGGCTCCAAGTTCCTGTCCCATTCCTCGGCAGACAAGTTGTAGCCTAGCTGGTGAGCACCAAGATAGCTTGCTAGCAGAGATGAGAGGGATCCGGTGCCCGTTTGCCATGCCAAACAGACTATTACGTCTCCTGTATCCCCTGCCCAAAGTGTCAAGGGACCAGCATTAGGCCATGATTAGGCATGACGGACAAGCAAACCGCAACGCCATCTGCAGTCACTTCCGGTCCATTCCATCATCGCGCTGCTCTAATTTCTCCCGGCGGACCGCGGACGCATCGCTGTCTTGTCCCGCTAGAATCTTGCTGTCGGCAGCCCCGCAAGTCCCGGCTCCAGAGAGCGAGCTGAGATCGGCAGGAGCATTTGGCCGGTACACTAACCGGCCTGTTGTTTGTGCGACGTGCTGCGCTCTGGTTTACTTGCTTGTTTCTTTGTTTAGCAGGATGGATGGATAGCTAGGGCATCGACCGTCGTTAAACCGGAGGAAGACTAAACCCAGCCCAAACCCAACCGTGAAAGACACAGATGCTTTGCCGCGCTACAGTGCCGGCCATCTGCTCTGCTAGTTGTTATTGGATAAATCATAAATGTCGTGCGTGCCCGGTGACATAAATAGGAGGTGTCTTACAAGGCACAGGAACTCCAAAAGGGATTGATTAAGAACAATGAATATGAATATGCTTGACCACCCGGTGAGTACCGAGCGAGAGATGATGGGGGAGGGGAGGAAGGAACAAGGAAGCTACAGAAAAGCAAGTCGGATCTGATGCATGTCTGGTGATCTGTTCCTCCTCCGTCCACAGGATTGGCCGGTTGGATGCCGTGGAGATCTATTTTTGTTTTTGTTTTTTTATCCTTTCTCTCTCTAGTTTGTGAGTGTGACTGTGAGCTCACGCAGCAACAGTAGTACGTACTAGTAGTCTAGTACCATACGCTGACAAAGGGCTACTTTATGCCTTCCTATGAGCCTAGTGATCCTAGTAGTGTCTATATATATGCGCGATCCTATCCTTGGTGTTGGAGTTGTTCCAAATTCACTCCAGGATATAGGCCAGGCTTCTGACGGCGCGAAGCGGAGGCCCGTCGCCGGAGGCTTGGGCCGGAGCGTAGCGGAGTCTAAAGCCGACCCATCGGGTCTCGCCCCTGTGTTTGGGGGGGTGCGGGGGGCGGAGCCCCCCGCGGTACGGTACGGTATATACACCCTTGCTAGGGTTTCGTGTAGACTTGATTCTCTTGTAAGCCGCCATAGGCGTGTAACCTAAAACTCTTGAGATAGTGAGATTGTTGCTGGCTGGTGCCCGTGGTTTTTCCCCTTCACATCGGAGGGGTTTGCCACGTTAAATCGTGTGTCTCCTCTGTGGCTTGATTCTTTACTTCATATTCTTATACGTCGTTCATAACATTTGGTAGTTCGTGTGACACATAAAAAACGATACTTCGCGGTTGGATTAGGACTTAGAGCCAGGCCTCTCATTATACCTCCAAATTGTTGGCCGCTAAAATTTAGCTAGAGATATCAAAATAGATGTGCTAAATAAAAGTATAATCAAAATTCAGTTAGTTGTAATAGATTAACTCTTTCGCAAAAAAAATGTAATAGATTAACTACTAGCTCGTTACCTGATAGAATATGAGCTAAAAGAGGTTAATGGATGTGATAACCATTCCCCTCCCTCCTGATCTCTTTGTCTCTTTCGTCGTCGTCCCTGATATGTTCGCATCATCCACCACACCATATGGATTGACAAAAGTCGTAACATGAAGCATTCGGCACAACTCACCACCCTCTACATGCGGGTGTCAGTTTGTTGATGGAGATCTTGGCGTTCAAGGTGTGTTGAGCGGGATATCAACATGGGCCATTCTAGGAGGTGCGCATGTACCACCATCGCAAGAAAGTCATAAACTGCATGCACGCACCCATACAAAATAGGGTCACCTAGGCGATCCATCGTGCCTCAATCACATGACAGCTTCGTCACTGTTGGGCCCTCACCCTTTGTAGCTCCCCTTGTAGGATCTGTCGCCCTACACCCCCCCCCCCCCCCCCCCCCCCCCCCCCCCCCCCGATAAGCCTGCCCTAGACTACGACAATGAAGAAGACGGACCATGCGCCTCTGCAGGTGCCCATTGCCACATCACATCAGGGATGGTGCCCATAGCCAAGGGGATGCCACTATCCACGGTTAGGGGATGATGGTGGGGAGAGAGAGAGAGAGACGGTGGCGAGGATGAATGGGAGGTACCAAAGAGAGAAAGGGAGACCGAGTGGAGTGTGGGTGTGCAAGAGCTAAAAAAATGAACACACGCTGGCAAGAAATTTAACTGTCTAGGTAAACTAGTCATAATCCACTCAAACTTCTCCTTGATCGGAACAACTCTAACAATAGGTAAAACAGTTGACTCACAGCATATTTTATTCACTAAGAAAAATAACAAAATAATGAATAGCGACTAGGCAGCTCTCCATGAAAAGCTAAACTCGGACGCTATTTTTTTGTGATTTATGTCTATGCTTATATAAGTTTTTATGCTAGCATGTCTGGCTTTATCCTTTTATAAAAACTTTATACGAGTTAGTAATGTTTTAACAAAGGTCGTTGGAAACGCCCTCGGAGACCCAATGCAAGGGTGACCATGCTTTTTATTTTTAGGGGTGGATGTTATCGGATTTACTTCAATCCACATGTTTTGGGGTGGATTGACGTGGAATTTATTTTAAGTTTCACTTCAATCCATCCCAACACATATGGATTAATGCGAGAATCCGACTACATCTAAACAAGCCCTTAAAGTAACACTGAGTAGATTGCAAGATCTTCCCCAAAAAAAATCCTCCACACCACGCACGGATGGATCCGAGCCAACCCGGCCGCTCCTACTAGACACGGCTTAATTAGAGCAGGGACACACGCACACATGATACACATCCACGGCACATGCATGTGTGCATGTCAGACACACGCAGTACAGTGCAGGGCTCGCATCCATGCCCATGGATCGCATGCGCAACTAAGCAACCAACAACCCATGGACAGCAAGCGGCCAAGTGAACGGCGCAACTGGCCTGGCCATGTGCGCGCGGGGCTGCCGAGCTGTCCGTCCTCGCTCGCGTGCCGTCGCGCTCGCCGTGCTCGTGCTCGGGGCCGGGGCCGCCCGCCCGGGGCAACTGGTGGACCGGGACACACACGCTCGCGTTGCGCACGGACACTATCGGAGAAAGCAGCAGGCCGAAAGGCTCTCGGCGCTCGCGGCGGGCGCCCAGGGGCCAGGGCCACCACAACCCTGGCCGCGCTTTTGACCGCGCAAAAAGCTAAAGGTGGAGGAGGCGAGGCGAGGCGAGGAGCACTGCCGCGACCGCGACGCGAGCCAGAGAGGAGCTCGAGGAGGGCGTCCACCGGGCGGGTCGGGGTCGGGCCGGTCGGTCGGTCGGTCGGTGTGGTCACGTCACGGGGTTAATGGTCTGCTGGTACGCGTGAGACATGCTTGTAACTCTCGCGGGTACTGTTTGCTTTTAGCGACATATGCAGCATGTCCACGTCGGCTGAGACCATGTGCAGCTACTGCATTATGAACGAACGTAATCTTCTTCTTTTTTTGCGATTTGAACGTATCTATATCTAGGCGCAGCGACAAATTAAAGCTGTAGTCGTGGTTTTATCGTGTTGCTGCATTGGGCGGGGAAAAAGGATCGTCGAGCTGGCCCGATGGTGGTTTGTATCAAAATTGTTTTGACTGCACTCGTTTTTTTTTTTGGAATAAAATTGAGTTGGTTCTGATCGATTCATATTTAGGTTTCAAATATCACATGGGGGCTATATATTAAATAAAAATTTAGGCAACCTTTTTCCATTTCTAAAAAAAAAGAAACGTGTTTAGTTTCGATAAATGGCCGGGTACAGTTGGCAGCATTGTCGCAGTATGCATGTTTTGGCGTGACCCGGGGCGTCCATCTCGAAACCATTGGCCAGTTGGCCGCTAGCCTGACACAAGGCACATAGCTCCATCCTGTGGGTCCATGCCACGCTCGCATCAGTTCATATGCTGTTGTTACAAGCAAGTACACGTGCCCACGCCACTCCTAGGCCACCCGCAAAGGCCAGAGCAGTTATTAGCTCTAAGTCAATTTTTTTAATAATGCTAACTATATCATATAGCTTTTAATAAAAAATATTTAGATTTAGCTTACTCTTTTGCTAATTAAGAGTTAGTTTTTCTTTCTCTTCTATTAAAATATGAGAAAAATATTTAGAGCTAGCTTCAAAATCGATCGTTGGAGCTGCCCTTACAACGTTGCCGTCGGCCGCAGCCCGCAACAACGATAGCGTCACCGCGTCGGTTTATTTCCTTGTAGGCAAGAGAAGTTGCATACAGTATATGTATATTCATTCATTCAGGCACAGAAATGTATTATATAATATATTTGCACTTTGGCACACGCAGCGGCGCGCGCCGGTCGTTGCACTTGCACGGTTGCACCACCCTAAAGGACCCTCTCCGAGTGGCGATCCCATGATGGGTGCAGGGTGCGTGACCCAACCAACGAGAAGAACAGTGAGCGCGACCTTGACACCGGAAAGTCACGCCCTGTGTTACCTGTGTGATCGATCTTTCTGCGCTAAGCTAGCTGCAAATGCATGCATGTACGGTGGTGTTGGCGTTGCTGGCTGGTCAGCTGCCCTCACCTAACAGGCTAAAACGTACACGGGCGCTCACTCGGCTGCTGCTGATGCGTCGGAGAGGCGGGAACAGTGTCCGAGGCATGCGCGTGACGTCATGCGCGTGCTCGTGATTGTTCCTGTTCCTGCATAGTAGGCCGGCGAGAGATGGATCGACGATCGATGCACACTGTTACGTCTTTACTCGCTCCAGAGAGGCAGCTATAGCATTATTTCTCACCAAGCACTGCACGCATGCATGCATGTGCACATATACCGGTAGCTGTAGAATTCAGTAAAACCTACCTAATACTTGTACATCGCTCTACCACCAGATACCGTCTCAGTAATGCACGGCGTACGTGTTACCTTTTTTTCGTACGCGCTGGCTGCACGCACGCGTACGTGTCAGCGCTCAGCGCAGGGTACGCGAACGTACGCGTACGCGTGCATGCTGATCTCTCTGCCCCTGTAAACAGCTATTTACTCGCAACGGTATGTGCGTACGTCCATGCCGCCGGCGCCGTCCAATCGATCGAGCGCGCGCATGTGTGTGATCCTTGAAGAAGTGAACACCCAGAGGCCAGAGCACCAGTGTTACCACCGCCGCCGTACACGTCGAGTGCACACACAGCTGAAGCACCGATTACAACGCATAAAAACTGTATCCGATCAGTATCTTGCCGAGCTAGGACAGACCAGCAGCGGCAGCTCAGATACAGACACTGTCGTTGCAAGTTGCAGTGAAACCTCACAGACACAGCAGGATGCTGTATTGCTAGCTGTGTATACTATGTATATGTATTTACGGTTTCGTACCTTGTAATGCTGTCACAGCTAGCGTGATGATTAGCTTATCATTCGCGTACGTTGCTTGGTATTTTGTCAGGCCGTATAGTCCAGAATAAGCAAACAGGCATAGCTTGTCAATCTCGGACACAGCTGATAGCTATAGTTTCTAATACTCCGTCCGTCCTGTAATATAAGTGAATTTAAGTATTACAAAATGTACTTAAATAAGAAAAAAAAAGTAGGGGATAGTTTTACACCACTAAATAATAGCATAAATTTTGTAGGTATCATATCATTATTTATCATTTATCAACCAAGCTTTATTAGTCACATCCATGATAGCGTCTAATATGAAATAAAGTAGGAGTATTAGATCAAGGCTCGGATCCCAAGAAGATCTTGCTGCTGGGGCGCAGAATTGCAGGGAGAATATTTTACTGTCTTGAGAATTACAGAATCGCCCCAGCAAGACAGCAAGTAGTACCAGTACTCGTACTACCAGTACCAGCCAGGGCAGACACAGCAGCTGTCCAAGTGCTTGTTTAGTTTAAAAAAAAAAAGTGCTACAGTAGCTATCACATTGAATTTTGTAAAAAAAAAAACTAATTGTACAGTTTAGTTGAAAATTGCGAGACGAACGTTTTGAGCCTAATTAGTCCATGATTGAACACTAATTGCCAAATAAAAACGAAAGTGCTACAGTAGCCAAATTTCCAAAATTCGCGAACTAAACACACCCCAAGGCAGATACCCTGTTTGGCTCATAAAAGGGTGTGTTTGGTTGTCTTCCTAAGTTAGACTGACTTACATTTTAAGTCAGGTCAGTCTAAGACAGGCTTCAGCAATGTAACCTTAGGTTTGTTTGGTTGGTCACAATCCCCACCGCGGCCACGCCAGTCGCCTCCGATGGTCGCTCGGCGCGGGCCTCACATCATCAAGCTTCACGATTCCAACCCACCCCTCCTTAGCCGGACGCTGGGGGCCGCGTCGTCCGCCGTCCCTGTGCCCTCGCGCGACGAGGGCCACCTCGCGAAGCACCTGCACGCCGCCCCCTCGAGCGCCTCCGCTGCGCACCCCTCTATCGCCCTCACCGTTGGTCCGGGCTGTTTCCATCACCGCCTCCAGGGCGCGCGCCGAGCGAGAGGGCGAGGTGCGTGTCCTCGCCGACCAGGCGGCACACATCGACCGGCTCCAGGTGCACACCCTCGTCAACCTGCTCTAGGGCCTATGGGAGAAGCTCGCACACATGTGTGGCGGAGGTGGGGTCGGCGGGATCCAACAGAGGTGGGGCCGGCGGGATGCAGCGAAGGCATGGGCCCAGACGAATTTGACAGAGGCGTGGGGAGACGTGAGCAGGGACAACGGCGCAGCACGAGAGCGAGGAGGGAGGAGAGCGGAGGAAGGGAGTTGCCGGC
Source organism: Miscanthus floridulus (assembly GCF_019320115.1). Classification (NCBI taxonomy): domain Eukaryota; kingdom Viridiplantae; phylum Streptophyta; class Magnoliopsida; order Poales; family Poaceae; genus Miscanthus; species Miscanthus floridulus. Next base: position 97,950,599 of record NC_089598.1, on the reverse strand, counting down.
GCAGGGGCAGGGGCAGGGGCAGGGACGACGACGCAGCACGAGACCGAGGAGGGAGGTGAGCGGGAGGACGAGATGCGCTAGCCAAGGTGGCTAGTGGGAAACGACTTAGCGATCCGTTTCCAGGAAGCCTGGCTAAGGTGTCCTCTTTGACTTAGCTAAGCCTGGCTATGTGCCCAAACCAGACAACCAACACATCTCGCAGCTGGCCTACTGGAACCTGGCTAGAGGTTAGCCGGGTAACCAAACAGCCAAAAAAAGAACAGGCTGGCAAAATAGTTCAAGAAACAAGAAAATAAAAAGAACAGGTTCATCCGCTCCTGTCATCCCGTGTCCTATATGCGTGCTATCTCTGGCTTGATTGCCTGTACCGCCACAAGAAGGAAAAGCTGTGAACATACGTTGAATACATGGATCCGTGTGTCCGGACGGTACATGCATCGTCGTCTATGTACGTGCATGTGTACACTCGTATACCAGCACGCAAAGCAAGAAGATCCGTGAGCGTGTAGTAGCTGGATGAAGAGAGAACAAAGTAGCTGCGCCTGATGAGCGTCGCGTTTTCAGCGCCTGTCCCTGCGAACGCATGTGAGCTTCAAGTGGCCCGGTACAGAGATACGTACAGAGACAGACAGGGTACTGCGCGCTGCTCTACGATCCTGCTGTTTCAAAAGCGGGTAAATAATTGACGGGTACGTATCTTGACAGGCCCCGGTATGTACGTACGCGTACGTACACGGAAGCTAGGGACCAGCGGCGGTTTGGTTCTGTTTCTCCAAAATGAAACCTAATAACCTCTTGTGATTAATAAGCTCGTCTCGTCTGTCTGTGAGACGTATTAGCCTGAAACTGAACACATGCGAGGGTTTCAGAGCTAAACATGGCTCTGCCACAGAAACTTGCAGCGTCACCGGGCACGTACAGATCGAGTGAAATCACCTGTTTTGGCGTTTTGGGTATGCATGCAGTGACAGATAAGAAGCACCAGTAGTAATACGGTGCCTTTTGGCCGCAGGCATGAATGAAACAACAAATATTCCAGCCGAGGCAACGCCGCCGGCAGCTCGTGTTCATGTTACTATCACGTAGAGTAGAGAGCACTTGACGGTTGACACTACGCAGGCAGCGTGCGTTGGCCAGTGGCAGTGTGTAGTACACTAGATAGCATAGAGTATTGAGGCGCACGTGAGAGTGAGACGTACGTGCCGTGACGACCACGCGCGTGGGCGTGGGCGTGGGCGTGGCCGGCTCCGGCGGGCGCGCTGCCCTGGCCGAGTGTGGCCGGCCGGCCACCTGCATCTGCATGGGGACGGAGGCCGTGCCGACCACCGCTTGCCGGCCTCAACGGCAATCCTCGCCTCGGGATCCAACCCAAACAGAATTCCTACCAACAGCTAGGTCTCCATATGCCCAAATCGGCTATCAGACAACAGTGGGGCAGCGTATAGCCAACAACAGATCTTATCTGCTTTGTTGTCAAAAATTGAGAAAAAGACAGATTAGTAACAGACTTATGATGTTCGAACTAGCAGCTACAGTGTGCATGCATTACCTCACTGGAAAAGATTGGTCCATTGTTTTGCCAATGAGCTGTGTCACTGGATTCAGAAGCTTGCAGCTAGCTGCAGCCTCAATTTAGATTGCAGGTGCAGTGCAGCTGCAGCCGTTCTCGTGTGTGTTTAAGACAAAAAAAAAGGTTCATTTCAAGATGGGGAGAGAGATCTGGTTGTTAGGTTGATCTCCACCAAGTTGGCCTAACAGCCAATTTGGACATTTGATCCGCGCCCTGATTGGGGGCGTCCAACCCAATTATGGTTGGTGGCCCCCATCTTGCAACGCTATAAAGAGGAACGCGGGGGCTGGGGCGCTGAGTACGAGGTTCACCACAGCCGCCAACTCCCCACCGACATCCTAACCTTAGTCCGATCGAGAGGGCAGCGCTGGCAGCGACGGAAAGCGCCATTGCCAGCGCCACTGCCCTCATCACTGGATCTACGCCGCCGAGACGAGCACCTTAGCACCTTCACCGGAGCCACTCACCCCGGGGTCGACCTCACCACCGACTCCATGGCTTCATCCGCCTCCAAGCAGGACGGTCAGCCCCTTCTACCCCTCTTCCTATCTCTTCTTTCTCTCTAGTTCATGTACTAGGATAATCTACTTGTTTATGCCATGATTAGTGAAGTTTCCACCCGCTAGATCTGCTCCTAATGGTCCTATATTTTTAACAATGGCTGCAAGCCAACAACCGGATACGGACGGATATCACCGATATTATATTTGTTTTCATATTTTTGTCCGGATTCGGATTCGAATATGGATAGTGTCAACTATGTCGGATAGGATACGATTGGATATCGACATCATAAATATGCGATTTGAGTATTCGGATACGGTATCGGATGTTGGATATCCGGACTCGGATATGGACAGATCTCAACCCCTCTAAACGGATTCGGTTTCGAATACGGTCGGAAAATATCCGTACCGTTTTTATCCCTAGGTCCAAGGCATATTTGAAAATAGCATTTGATTACGGGCAGGCAGGACCACATGACACATATAAAGTCTCCTTGTTTCTTTCTGTTTGTCATGCTAATCATACACCGACATTTTCCTGTCTGCTGCAGCTTGTTGCAGCGTTCTTCACAGCATGCATGCATACACTGTACTACTTGTACACTGTACTACTACTAGGATCGTTGTGTTGATCACCGGCCCATCTCATCTGTCCGGACTCCAGAAACGGTGAAGAGGCCCTCCCCGGGTGTAGCCTCGCCTGCGTGCATTCGTGGCGCCAAACTAGATGCACCATTGGTCAATTGCCATACTCATTTACAGTGTAGCAGCAAGAAGATAATCCCAATCCAAACGAAGCATGTGACTACTATGCCTTTGGACTGAGAGTCTGATTGAAGTTCTCTGGCTGGGTTTGACCAAGCTGAAAACAACAGCAACTTGACTGGCAGGTGAAATTAACCAAGTCTTTGTTTGCTGTAAATTAAACCAAAGACTAACGAATCGCTGGGAAGTATGCAGCCGTCGTCAGTGAGAGTCAACCTTAGGATTTCCCTTTTGGATCGAAGAGGGGGAAGGCTGTGCTACCGCAATATCGCAGTTCATCCCTAAATAAATCAACTTTTTAGAGTTGTCTTGAGTTATTTTTGTTTTCAAATCCAATTAAGTTTATAAAAAAGAGTATTAATATCTATGACATCAAATTAGTATCATAACATGTATGCACCATAAAACGTATTTTCACAGCGTGCTTAATTCTCTCGGGCCCTACCTAATAATCCAGGTCTGTAGACCGTAGTACAATCAAAATCTACCCGTGGAGGACTGGAGGTCAAGATTAATTTGAACAGCTTTTGAAATACAGTACTAGTGCTAGACACCCGTTTGGTGATCCAATGCCTGCTTGCTTGGCTGCTTGGTTTGCATTGCACGTGTGCTTGTTTACTCGACTACTACTCTTACTAATATGATGTAGCAGCAGACACGTGTAAGGCGTACTTTTTCAGCCAACTAATAGTATTTTTCTCTCACAACAAAATAATTAACAATACTGTCAGTCATGGCTTATCAGCCAAGCGAAGATGGACGACGCACCATCGGGATCCGATCACTCTTTTATGTCGTCGTTAACACCATGTCTCCGATCCATGCCTGCTACATTATTTTCTGTTTGTATTTGTATATAATCGTGTCTGGGGATCGGCGCATCAGCAGGCCATCAGCATCAGTGCGTGGACGTGAATCAAGGCCGGCCTCTCGTCTCGTCCGTCTCGAGTGGGCTTTTGACTAGAAACGGAGAACCTGCAGCGCGCGAGCCCAGACGGCAGAAACGTAGGAGACTGCGACCGCTGTTGCTGGGTCGCTCTCTGACTCACACACACTCGTTCGATACAGCTTGGAGTTACGTTGGAGCGAAGCGAAACGCGAGCGACGCCTGCTCGATCGACCGGCTGTGACGACGCTCATCGGTCAGGCCATGTGGTGCCCCGACGAGGCGACGACAGGCACTCAAAATCTCAAATTGCGTCGTCCATCACGCCGAGCTCCGGAGACCACTGGGTCCGTTCCGGCGCGGCCAGGCCTGCCGGCGGGTTCGGTGTGTCTTTTTTCAGTGGGCCGCAATAAGCGCGCGGTTAGGATGGGATGCGTGCTACGTGGGCCGAATCGTTTTGGTGGAAAAAAGGCCCTTTTCTTCCTCCCTGCACTATACTCTGTATCGTTTCGTTACGTAAAAGTCCTTGCATCTCTCAACTATTCCTTTTTTCTGAAAAAATGTCTTTCTTGACTCTCTTGAAAATCACTTCTGGCAAATTTAAACCATTTGAGAGTTAGGGGATAAGTTTAGAGTCCGATGGTCAACCCTAAACTATAGCGATAGTCGTCGTCCAAGATCCTTTTGGGCTTGGACTATTGTGAGTTTTGCACGATATGTCCATCTTATTTGGGACTCTTTTGGCTTGTGCCTCTCCCAAACTCGATTTTTCTTACACTCTCAACAACGACCAAGTCTACTACACTGTCTTATGATAGATTTGGTGATTTTCATGTTAAACTCAATTTCCTATGAAACCAAAACATGAGTGATTCCATACGATTTTAAAACGATTTTCATCTTAGATTTCCTCGTTCTCGCTTTTCCTATGATCTGGAAATGATTACATAAATCCGGAGTGTTACGCGTATCCATCACATAGCGACGTCACCATTTTCTATTAAAAAAACAATATGATAAAAGTAAATAAGGTTTTTAAATTATGAAAAATATGTTCATAAAAGTAAATAAGGTTTCTAAATTATGAACAAGTGTTTTTTAAACATACACCAAACAACGCGGCGAGTATCAATATTTGTGTAGTAGTAAAATAAATTCAATAGAAAACATACACCAAACAGCTAATCTACCGATATTGATTATCTGCCATAAATACTAAGTGTTTTTTTATTGTGTATTTAGTCAAATCCAAATCCAAATTTTTTTGGTTCCTCCGCACGGATGCTGTAGACTTGTGTGGGTCTTCTTCGCCTTCGGCCTCGGCCCTTTGCACACGGCGGAGCTGCCTCGCGCCGGCGATGGCGGCCCCGCGCGCCGCCAAGCGCCCCAAGTTCGCCTCCGGCGCGGCGCCGCCCCAGCGAGGGGAAGACGACTACGTGCCGGGGAACATCGTGGAGATCGAGCTCTTCAACTTCATGACCTACGACCGCCTCGTCTGCTGCCCCGGCCCGCGCCTCAACTTCGTCGTCGGGCCCAACGGGTCTGGCAAGAGCTCGCTCGTCTGCGCCATCGCCCTCGGCCTCGCCGGAGACCCCAACGTACGTGCTCGATACCCTAATCGCCACCAATCTGCTATGTTTCCTCAGCGGTTTCACTGTACTGTTGTATTGTACGGTTCAGTTGTCACCGCGGTTGTGATATTCGTTGCAGATTCTCGGGAGGGCGTCCAGCGTCGGTGCATTCGTCAAGAGAGGGGAGGTTGCCGGGCACGTCAAGATATCCCTCCGCGGGGATACACCTGACGACAAGATCTGCATTACTAGGAAGATTGATACGAAGAACAAGTCCGAGTGGCTCCTCAATGGTACTAGTGCCTCACATCTAAAGCACCTGCATTTTCTGTGAAGTAACGGCAAGTACAACAGAGGACGCGCACCTTTTTTTGTTACAAACATAAGGTCAATTACGTACAGTGAGTTACCCATGAAAGGGATTTACATTTTCTCAGCGGATGCATGCTCCTGACATGTGCCACCGATTGTTTTTTCCCCTTTATGGTTGGTGTATTGAGTCACTTGTCAAAATCTTGGCTTGCTGTATTACCTTCTTGGTTTTATGGCTGGGATATTTCCCTTTTTTCCATTCTATCTTGTACACCTTAGACAAGCTGATATTGTGATTGATGCTGCTCTTTGTTGTCCTAGAGGAAATTACCGAAAGGAATGTTGTATTCATCCAGTAAATAGAAATGCTTATATTTTACATATTTTTGAGTACTGGTTACAAGCATACAACACATAAGCTGGAAGAAACTCCTTTTTCTAAAACAAGTTACAAGCATACACATGATTCTGTCGTAATCTCTGCTGGTATAAATTTCATATCAACTTCCTCTACTTCAGTTGGCTCAACATAATATTCTTAAGGATGTTAATTAATGTTGCCATGTTGGGCCTTATCATGCAATTTCAGCAAAGCCATTTCTCTGAGTGTATGCATGAGTAGCTTTATTGTTTCTGTTTCTTTTATTATTTTTTGGAATGTGTTCCTCTCGTTTGGAGAAGTAGTTCTTCCTCTGTGTAACTGAAATTTGTTTCCTGCAGGTGCAACTGTCCCTAAAAAGGACGTTATTGATGTGATTAAGAAATTCGATATTCAAGTTAACAACTTAACTCAGGTTGGCCTTTACATGCGGCTTCAGTTCTTGTAGATTCTAGTTTGTTATGTCACACATCTATATTTGCTCTGCATGTTCATGATAGATTAATGAGCTGTCTGTCCTTAACAAAAGCAACTGCGGAGCTTTAACTTATTTTGCTGTTCTGTGCAAAACCTTCTCTAGTTCTTGCCACAAGATCGGGTATCTGAATTTGCAAAGCTAAGTCCGATTCAACTTCTAGAAGAGACTGAAAAGGCCGTTGGTGATCCTGATTTACCTGTTCAGCATCGTGAACTTGTAGATAGAAGTAAGGAACTGAAAGCACTTGAAGTGGTAATGCCGAATCTTGCTCCTATAATTTTTTGTTCGCTTGAGAGTTTTAAGCTCACCTGACTTTTTGAGAAACAGTTTGTTAGGCGTCAAATCTATGCTATCGATTTACTGTTTATCTTCTGGTCAATTTTAGGCTATAACGCAAAAGGAAAAGACTTTGAATAATCTAAAGGCCCTCAATGCTGAACAAGAAAAAGATGTTGAACGTGTTCGACTAAGAGATAATCTCCTTAGAAAGGTATGTACCTTTTTGTCCATGTGTATGATTCTAATCATAAGTTTCGCTGATGCTATTATAATGCATTGTTTAATGTACCATAGGCTGAATTAATGAAGAAGAAGCTGCCATGGCTGAAATTCGACATGATGCAGAAGGAATTCATAGAAGTCATACAAGAGAAGGAGAAAAGTGCAAAGCAAGAAATGGAAGAAGGAGCCAGAGTCTGGGAAGATTCAAAAGGCCCTATTGAGTATGTTCCATGGTTCCAGAAAGCGTCAATTGTTCATTTTGGGAATAGACATTCCTTCTAGATGTTTTCGAATTATTTCATACTACATGGTTTTCTTTTCGTCCTAGGCAAAAAGGTTTCCTTTGCATGGATGACAGAAATGCACCTACATTATAGTTCTGTTTCTTTTAGCGAGTACTCCAATAATTGGAAATTGGGTCAGCTTCACGTCCAATTTCAATTGGGATCGGTACACTACTTTTTCATTCTTGTTTCTTTCTTGCTTGATGAGATTGAAGCAAAGTTCCTGATTGCCATAGTTTGTTGACAACATAGCAATATATGAATTCAGTCACTTTACAAAAAAATTGAAAAAATGAAACTTTCCATCCCTATGTGGTCAAATTTTTGTGAGATACTAAGTTCAATGATTGCGTATTTGCGTCACCCACCCAAGGTGGAGACGGGAGGGGATTAACTCAGAACATTAGTTGCACAACAACTCCTTTGCCGTCAAGCATCTCCAAAGTGTGATGCACCCAAGTTCCCATCCACACTGTTCCTTATTAGTTTCATAAATAATTCTTCTGAGTTTATGTGGTCATGGTCCTAGCCTCAAGACAGCTTAAGCATCATTTACAGTCCTATTTCCAGCTAAGATTTTATGGTGGACTATTTCATTTCATTCAATTAAACCCTTTTGGGCACATCTCAGGCTCAGCTGAATTCCCTCTACAAGATATTACTTTGAAGTTGCTTGTACGATTTCCATTTCTGGCTTCAAATACATAGGGGAGAATAAAATGACAATTAAAACATAGTATAAAAAATGTTCTTTACTTGTTCAAAACAAACAAAAAAACACAAAGAAAAATGGGCATTGAGAGGTTAGGAATATGCTATTGGTATATGAAACAACTTATCTTTATGATTGTGCTACATTGAGGAAATCCAATTAGCTTATCGTGTGCTTTCTGAATAAGCAATGTTTGGATTTTAAGGTCTAAAGGGAGACTTCTTTTTGCCATTTTTTGTAGCAAACTCAAGAAACACAAGGCAACTCATACTTCAAATATAAAGAAGATAAACAGCCAAGTAAATGAAAACATGAACAACCGTCAGAGAGTTATGGACCAAGATTTAAAGCTGGTATGAACCATTCTTTACTGTAATCAGGCATGCATTACTGTTTTGCTGCTTTCCTTCTTTGACATTCCTTGGTATCAGAATGCAGAACTGAAAGCTACATTTGATGATATTGAAGACCTGAAAAAGCAAGAAAAATCTCGCCAGCAAAGGATCCTGAAAACTAAGGAAGATCTTGCTGCTGCTGAAAAGGAACTTGAAGATCTACAGCCGTATGAACTTCCTAAAGCTGAAAATGTCAGTTGATCAGCCTTACTCCATTACACCCTGCTTTGTTTGCATATTTTTTCTTACTCTCTGTGATTGACTGGTATCCTCTCCAGTTTATGTGCTCATAATAACACATTTTTTCATGATGGTTGTATTTACACTAGTAGCTCTATTTTTTGTTTTTGCAATAGGCACAGCTAACAGACCAAATTGCACGAATAAATGTTGAGATAAAAAATCTAAAAGCAGAAAGGAATGCCGTGGAGTCTCAGTTAGCCCGAGAGGAAGAAAGCATGAGGAGATGTTGTGATAGGTAACCTGCTTGCGAACTGCTGTCCTCTCCACAAAAGACTAGTAGGTTACCTAACAATAAGTTGTTCCAGGCTGAAGGAAATGGAAAGCAAGAATAGTAAGCTACTCCAAGCATTGCGAAGTGCTGGTGCTGATAAAATCGTTGAAGCATACCACTGGGTGCAAGCTAACAAAAAGAATTTCAGGGAAGAAGTTTACGGGCCTGTTCTCCTTGAGGTTCGTGTAGTATTCCTGTCTACAGTCCTTTTCTTTGAGGCCATGATACTATACCTTGTTTCAACTGTCCCCAGGTAAATGTTCAGGATAAGCTTCACGCCACTTACTTGGAAAACCATGTTCCAAACTATATATGGAAGGTACAAATTCAGTGCTAATGCTTCATTTCTTGATTGTTGCTAAATAATGTTGCATGCATTGCATGTTGTATTAGTTTATACTCCCTCCGTTCTACATTATAGTTCACAAGGTTTTGTCCTATAAGTCAAAACTACTCTTATTTTAACCAAGTTTTCAGGAAAAAATATATTAACATCTATAGGTTCAAACAAATGCGCAATCAAAACATGTGTCATGAGAATTTTAATGAAACGAATTTTATGTTCTAAATGTTGCTCCAATTTTTTTATAAACTTAGTCAAAGGTTTGATTCAGGACAAAGCCAAAGTGAACTATAATTTGAAACATGGAATATTTAGCATTCATGTGGAACTAGAGAAAACAGCTAGGAGAAAATTTTACGAGTGGCTGCTGGATCTTCTTGTGCTATACTGCCATTGCACATTCCCATGTTGTATGCATAGTCCATGTGCAGAAGCAGATTTATCCTCCCATTACTGAGGATGACCACCATCCAATCATATGCCATTCTGTATATACAGCCGTAGTTTATTGTCATTGCTGACTTGCGAACAGTTACATCCCATCATCTTCTTTCTTTTATTGTGGAAAACCATTGTAATTGCTGTAAACAATTGTATGTACCAGTCATTCATCACTCTGGATGCTTCCGACCGTGACTACATTGTTAGAGAAACGAAGCAGTATGGCATCCCTGTTCTGAACTACTTGGCGCACGAAGGCACAAGGAGACAACCATTAAACATCACTCCGGAGGTAAAGCAGATACGGGCCAAGCATTTGCCCTTATTTGTTGCACCCTCACAACTTTTATTATGCATGAGCATTCACACTAACCATCATCCTTGTTTCTGAGCATTTTGAATGAATGGGCACCACGGTTATTCCTTTTGGTGACGTGACTGATCTTAGTGCTTTCTTGACCTCTGTTCACACTTAAAACATGACCTGAGAACTTTGTGATAGTAATATGGAATATTCTACTTTTCTTCCTTTGGCAGATGAAGCAACTTGGGATCTACTCCCGACTTGATCAAGTATTTCAAGCCCCTGACATTGTAAAAGATGTTTTGATTAGTCAGGCGGGTTTGGATAATTCGGTATAACTACTTTACTACTTATGTTCTGTTCATAAGCCTTTACCAAGTTGCATTGGTTATTACCCCTGCAGTTACAAAAGATAGACAATTTGTATATTGGCATGGTCCCTGAAACATACCTTTGACTAATTTCCTATAACTATTATAAAATCTCCCCATACCATCATCAGGTGTTCAGTTTCAAGTCACATTTTTTTCCTTCTCAAATATGCATGAGAGCCACTTAACATTGCATGGAGAACAAGAAACAAAACAAGAACACCAAAGAACCCCCCCGCGCGAACCTGGCACGTGAAGAGTACAGCCCACCCACAAACACAAACAACACGCCAGATAAAAAAGACACGTCCTCCACCAAGTGACCTCAAATTGAAGGGAGTACCTGAAACCCTCCACTCAAAGTTGCTTTTTGTCTCACTTTTCTTCTTTTTATGTGTATTTAGTACATAGGTACAGATGAAACTCATCGCAGAGCAGATGAGGTATCAGAGTTAGGCATTGGTGACTTTTGGACTCCGGATAACCATTATCGATGGTCCAAATCAAGATATAGCAGTTATATGTCAGCAAATGTAGATGCAGTCCGTCCTTCTCGTCTCTTCAAGAGCAGTATGTCATCTCAACCTTGATAAAATTCATATACATAATTCACCTATTGTGTCTTATTCTTGTCAGCCTTTCCCCGCAGATCTGGATGTAAGTGGCATTGAAGATCTTCGACTTCAGAAAGAAAACCATGTAACGAATATTGAAGGAATGCATGAAGCTATAAAGACGCTTCATAGAAAACAGAGGCAGTTAGAAGACGAAGAGGCAAATATACACAAGCAGAAGGTTTGATCTATTCAGTTCCATTGATTTTTGTTTTTTCCCTACAATTTGGTGTTTTCTTATCCCTTCGAATGTAATCAGCTGATGAGCTTAAAACTTGTAAGAAATTGGCTGTGTGCGATTGCCGTGGCCGGAACTATTCTTATTTTTTTAATAAAAATTTTCCATTGATTTTAATTATTCCTTGTCACTCTTATATTTGCTAATTAAATTTTGTAGGAAGAAATTATTAATGCGATGAGGTACCACAAGAAGCGACGAGAAGAGATACAAAGGCGTGTTGGTATGATACTTTCTCCTGTTCTTTTGTTCCTTTCATGTGAATCATATAATAATTGGTCGTCCTTCCAGATTTCAAAAGGAGAACGCTGAAGGACATATCCAGAGAAGAGGATGTAGAATCTAGCACAAGAAAGCTTCTTGATCAGGTGGCTAAGTTAAATGATGAGAGATTTCATGCAATGATGAAACTTAAGGTTAGCAGGGCCTTTATGCTAACAAACGTTTTTAGTTGTTTGTTCTGAGAAGCATCAAATTACTTTGTACTTATTTCAGTTTTATTTCAACTGTCATAGGATTTGCTTACTGAAGCTGTTGCTCTCAAATGGAGTCACACAGAAAAGAATATGGCTTCAGTTGAGCTCGATACAAAGGTATACCCCTCTAACTATATTTACAAAAGTAGGTTGTCTGTACTACCATTTCTTAGAAGGGATTGCCTGTACTATCATTTCCAATCGGATTACATAGTACATTTTGAAATGTAAGACATCGTTTGGCTTGTTGCTGTTGTCTGGTCTCACAAATAAGGTTTGCTTTAATTTATCTTATATTACAATGCTAATGACACTAAAATCATAATATGTGTAAATATGGGTCTGGTCATACTAATTCCATCTCACAAAATCTACAAATCGTTAGGTTAGTTGTTGGTAAAAATAATGAGCTTTAAATCTTGAAATGCATGCACATCGTATGAAAGAAATGGGCGGGTGTTGGATGGAGGGACATTAATATATGTAGAAATATGTGGGTGTTTGTATGGAAGGGCACTAATATATGTAGATAATTTGGTGTACTTGTTTAGCAATGATGTGCAAAATTAACAAATGAACATACAATTAAGTGGGAAGTGAACTCAGTTGAATGGAATGGTTGTTTTCTTGTTTTTTTTCCTAGTTATATAGTTTGTGAGCTTGCATAACTGTAGCAATTTTTCTTATGTTGTCCATAATGTCTACGCTTCATGGAATTATCTGGCTGGTATTACTGATTTTTTTCTCTTTCTGTTTAACCATAATTGATCATGTCATAGATATGGGAGATGGAAAAGGATGTGAAAAAACTTGAAAAGGAGGCTAATCAGAAGGCTAGAAACTATGAAGATTGTAAGTTTGTTTTAAAATAAATTCTCTTGCTGTTTTCTTGTGATATTTGTGAAGTCAGGGAAGTTATAAATGGTGAAATGTGGCCAGGGCGACCTCCCCTCTCCCCATTTAACATCAATAATTTGCTAAGGATGATCTTTTGGTTGAGCCCACAATTATCAGGGACAACTCACATCATTGCTTCATGGTCAATTATTTTGTAAGCGGTGGCACAATATATTTGTGCATCTTTTTAAATGTAAAATGCACACTTTTTGGGCGTGCTTTACCAATTATGGGCAACATAAATGAAGAGTTAATCAAAGGTGACAATGTGAACAAACAACTAAGTGGGAAGTGAACTTATAAATTGAGTGGAATAGCCCTTTGGTTGATCTATTTGTTGTTTTCAACTTGCAAATACCACAAATTTCAGTTTACTGTTCAATCCGTGACTGCATGTAACTTATTTTTTAATTGAAATGAGAAGTAGAAGCAAGTTATCTTGAAATATGGTTGGAAGAGTAATTTCCTTTTCCTTGTTCTACAAATTATTATCTGCAGTTGAATATGCATAAACTGATTTCAACTGTCACATTTTTTATTTTCTTCAGGTAAAAGAATCACTCAGGAGCATAGGCGGAGGCTGTCTATTGCGAAACAGAAAGCAGAGTCGATAGCCATGATTACTAAAGACCTTGAAAAAGAGTTTCTTGCGGTATAGTTAAAGTTTAGTTTGTGCAAACTTCATTCTGAACTTATGGTAGAGTACCAATTCATGACAATGGGTTTTGTGTTATCTGAATGTACTGATTGTTTCTTATATTTCAATTAAATGCATGTAGTATTGATTCCTTTTTTGAATTATCTGAAATGACAATCATTAATTCATCACACTAAGCATTTCACTTAGATTGATCATGGCCATTAATAATGTCTGTTGTATTAGTAATAACAATGGGATTTTTACGTGGTTATGCCATTTTATCATCAAATCCTGTTTTCCTGCACCTTACTTGAATCTGCAATAATAGTTTAAGCCATACAACACCTGCATGCTCAATCCACCACAAACTACCTTTCAGTCAAATACGAGAAAAATGATTTCCTGCTCTAAAGTGCTCGCGCTGAAAATTGAGACTTCGATAGCCTTGTCATATCGTATACTAACCATGCGAGGTTGGACACGACACACGTCTAGTCTAAGTGATTATATACACCAATAGAATCTTCTAGCACTGCTCTTAGTGGCATCATTAGCACTAATAATCCGTTTATTGATTCTTGACTGCTTTCTAATTGTAGATGCCCACTACCGTTGAAGAACTGGAAGCTGCAATACAAGATACTGAATCGGAGGCAAATTCTATGCTATTTCTTAACCAAAATGTTTTGCAGGAGTATCAAAACCGGCAACATGAGGTATCAAAATATGTCTTGTTCTGTTGTTCATATGTGCTGGCCAGTTTGCAGTGATTATGTTTGACTGTCTTGGTATTATCACTGGCAGAATTATCTATTGAGAACTTAACAAATGTCATTTTATGGGATTACTGATATGCATTTTTAAAATCCTTTTGAGATGATAACATAGTGAGGGAATCCAGGAAGGCGTGTTATGAAATGTCTATTTCCTGAAGTGCATTAAAATTGTGGAGGTTGCATGCCAGCATGCTCTCCCTTCAGATTACCACCCTTGCGTAAAATGCTTGGCTATGTATGATATGGTCTGTTGATCGGGAAGACGGGAACTGATACAAGAACTGCAGGATAGATCGGCTAACTTGCCCTCTATAGAGACTCTGAGCTGCTTTCTTTGATCTATTTTCTGCTTTCCTAACCTATTTCTCAAGGATGCCTTTATAGACCAGGTGCCTAACAACCTACTAACAAATCTCCTTGTAAAAAACCTGCTAACAAATCTTATCCATGTAACTAATCAACCCTATCTGCTACAAATTAATCCCTAAGCTGCTGTTGCTGCACCTTGTCCAGAGCCACAGCCGGCCCCACTTGCCCTAACAATGTATGAATAATAAGCTGTTGTTTGGGTGTAATCATGCTATAGTCTTGTCATTTGTAAATAAATTAGGATAGTGGATGAAGCCTTGGACAGTTGAACGATCCAAAAGAAGTCAAATTTGATTTGAGCCTTGGACAGTTCAACAGTTCATCTACTGAATCATAATCTGTTTTGAGCTACTAAATCAATCTCCTCTGCCTAGAATTTCGTTGATACAATTTTGATTTTACAGATAGAATCAATCTCAAATAAACTTAAGGATGATAAGGGTGAACATGAGATATGCTGTTCTGAAATCGAAACAGTAAAGGTTTGAATACTTCATCTTGTCACCTGAATTGAAATGATTTTTTTTTACTTCTTTTTTGGATCCATCTCCTGTGACTTGACTTAAGTCGTTTTGTAGGGTAAATGGCTTCCAACTCTGCGGACTCTTGTTTCAAAAATAGATGACACATTCAGTCGTAACTTTCAAGAAATGGCAGTTGCTGGAGAAGTTTCACTGGGTATGTATGGTTCTGTTTCTTCACCATTGTTTGTTTTCTTTGATAATAGACTAATTGTCGTGTCAAAACTTCCCGTGCAGATGAGCACGGTCTTGATTTTGATCACTATGGCATTCTTATAAAGGTGAAATTTAGGTGAGCTTTCACCAAATGAGAGCAATTTTGATATTTCTGAAACTTGATGAATAAATAACCATCACTCTGCACCATATTAATTTTTTTTGAAAACATACTCTGCACCATATTAATCAATGTACTGTTTTGTAATGGTAAGCTAGCTTGGTATTGTCTACTAATTACATTAGCCTGGAGTACCAGACTCAGCCCTTCCAAGTTGACTAAAGGGAAACTAAGTATTTTTTATTTTTTTTATTTTATCAGAATTGGATGTAATGGAAATGAAATAGCACGCTAGCATTATATTCTCTTATCCAGCCTTCCAGAGCTCCTCAGTGCATGTTGTGAAGTGGGCTTGCCTTGTTTTGTCGTGTGCTATATTTGTAGTGGACTTCGCTTCCTTGAAGCACTTGCACACGCTTTGTGCAGTTCCAGTATTCTTGTCCTTATCATCTAAAAGTGAATAGTGGTCTTGCCATCATATGAAGTAGGTTCCACTCTAATTCGCTGAAGATTTGTGCAACCAGCGTCCAACTGAATTAAAATGTAATCTCCTAACATGACTGATTCAACACTATTTCTGTGAAGCACAGTTCATAGATGAAGATGGTTTATCCTTTCTCAATTCTATCTCTCCCTCTTTTGTGACCTGCATGCTTCCTATTTCCTAGTCTATCAGGAGATTTTTGTATATGTAAATATTTCTAATTCTCATGGAAGAAATATTTTTTTTATTTGTGTGGCCAACATCTATTCAGTGCCTAGGAAGGATACCTTTCGATATTTAGGATCAATGCTACAGAGAGACGGGGATATTGATGAAGATGTTAGCCATAGAATCAAAGCAGGGTGGATGAAGTGGCGCCAAGTATCTGGTGTCCTATGTGACAAAAGGGTACAACAGAAGCTAAAAGGCAAGTTTTATAGGACGGTGATTAGACCTGCTATGTTGAATGTTGGCCTACGAAAAGACGACATGTTCAACAGATAAGTGTCGCGGAAATGCGTATGTTGCGTTGGATTTGCGGTCATACAAGAAGGGATCGAGTTCGGAACAATGATATACGTGATAGATTAGGGGTAGCACCAATTGAAGAAAAGCTTGTCCAACACCGGTTGAGATGGTTTGAACATGTCCAACGGAGACCTCCAGAGGCACCAGTGCGTAGTGGAATCCTACATCAAGGGTCAGCTTTGAGCCCTTATTTGTTTGCCTTAGTGCTGGATGAGGTCACAAGGGACATACAAGGGGACATCTCTTGGTGTATGCTTTTCGCGGACGATGTAGTGCTAGTTGATGAAAGCCGAACATGAGTGAATCAGAAACTGGAGTTATGGCGGGAGACTTTGGAGTCCAAAGGTTTTAGACCCAGTAGAACTAAAACTGAGTATATGAGATGTGACTTCGGCACTACTAGGGAGGAGGAAGATATTAGTTTGGAAGATCAAGTAGTGCCTAGGAAGGATACCTTTCGATATTTAGAATCAATGCTACAGAGAGACGGGGATATTAATGAAGATGTTAGCCATAGAATCAAAGCAGGGTGGAAGAAGTGGCGGCAAGCATCTGGTGTCCTATGTGACAAAAGGGTACCACAGAAGCTAAAAGACAAGTTTTATAGGACGGCGATTAGACCTGCTATGTTGTATGATGCAGAATGTTGGCCTACGAAAAGATGACATGTTCAACAGATAAGTGTCGCGGAAATGCGTATGTTGCGTTGGATTTGCGGTCATACAAGAAGGGATCGAGTTCGGAACGATGATATACGTGATAAATTAGGGGTAGCACCAATTGAAGAAAAGCTTGTCCAACACCTGTTGAGATGGTTTGGACATGTCCAACGGAGACCTCCAGAGGCACCAGTGCGTAGTGGAATCCTAAGCCAGGATAGTAACGTGAAGAGAGGCAGAGGAAGACCGAAGTTGACTTAGGTAGAGGTAATAAAAGGAAACTTGAAAGGATGGAATATACCCAAAAACTTAGCCTTAGATAGGAGTGCTTGAAAAATAACTATTCACGTGCCTGAACCTTGATTGCTTCTGCTGGGTTTCAACTCTAGTAGCCTACCCCAACTTGTTTGGGACTTAAAGGCTTTGTTGTTGACTTGTTGTTGTGGCCAGTATCTATTCTTTTGATTGCATATTTGTTGCTGATATTGTTTTTTTTCCTATGCTGTGCTTCTAGCAAGGGTTTTGATATATTCTCTCTTGGTTGTCAGGCAAACTAGTCAGCTGCAGGTGCTAAGCTCTCATCACCAATCAGGAGGGGTATGAAGGATCAACAAGTGTCAAGTCAAATGTGAAACCTTTTCTCTTCACCTACTTATGGTCATTATTATTTCCTTCCTGTTCATAGGAGCGATCAGTATCGACCATCTTGTATCTTGTGTCACTTCAAGATCTTACCAATTGCCCCTTTCGGGTTGTTGATGAGATAAATCAAGGTAACACAACTGGATTGCTTCGTTTCTCCCTCAACTGTATGGGCGTTAACTTGTGGCATTGAGGTGGTCTAATGCATTCATCCGAATATGCAGGAATGGACCCCATAAACGAGAGGAAAATGTTTCAGCAGCTTGTCAGAGCTGCCAGCCAAATTAACACGCCACAGTGAGTGACAGTGCTGTCAACACTTTGTACAGCATGCAGATCCGCAGACCTCCCGACATCTAATAACCTCCCCTTTCTTTTGCCTGCAGATGCTTCCTTCTGACGCCCAAGCTTCTACCTGATTTGGAGTACAGCGATGCCTGCAACATTCTCAACATTATGAACGGCCCATGGATTGAGGAGCCAGCAAAAGGTACTCGTCCGCTTATACTTTCTGAAAAAGAAAACATGCTGATCTTACTGGCAAACTGAACATGTAAACATTCTCAGCCGGAGTTGTATCTAATTCTTGTGATGCTTGCAGCATGGAGCTCCGGAGATTGTTGGAGGACAGTGGTCAGCGCTGCTGGGCACTGATCAGCCGAATATTTTGCCTTGACCGCAGGAGGCCTGTAAAGTTTAGCGTGTAGAGCTGGAAGCAGTTTTTGGGTTGTTAATTTAAGCTTTAGTTGTACTCCATGTAAATATAGGAGAAGCTAAGGTAGCTGGTTGCATTATCTATCTAGAACTAGTTGCTGGGCTGCTCTAGTCACTTGGCAGCCCTTTTGTCACGGGAGGGTACTGCACTGCGGAATGATCCGTACCCGGTAGCTCACCACTAGCCAGTATTTGTGCAAGTTTCCAGCTTAGTTCAGTAATTATTTTGCAGCGTGACTGCAGATTCGGACCTCTTTGGCAGGGCTCTTGCACTGTTGCAGGGTGTCGGCCGCCCACGGGCCGATAGGTGCCTGCTGGAGCCGCGGAGCTAGAAAAACAAGCTTCTTTGGCTCCGGTGGTGTCAGTGAGAGAGGAAAAGAGGAGAGAGAAAAGCGGCTCTGGTAAACAGTAGCCGGATGTCGGCCGCCAGCCCTGCCAATGAGGTCCGAAAAGTAAGTCCATGTGGTGTGTACCTGTCAAGTTGCTATGATCAGTGTGACCTCTCTAGGGATGTTTCAATTCACTGTTGCATGGATAATCACTTGATGAGGTTTGTTGTAGCGTTCGAATACTGGCCAATCTGTTTCTGTCAGATATGCTCGACGCTTATTTGCTGCAGCCAGCCTGTTAGCTCGCAGCGCGCTCGAATGTTGTTTCTTACTCATTATCTTGTCGCCAATAGCGTGGCCATGCTGATTTCGCCAGTGGCCACGATTCGAGATATTCCCAGGATAAATCTAGGATTTGCCAGACAGTTTTACTTTTTACAGTGAAGGCGCTTTTTTTTTTTTTCTGTCAGCGTTTGCCTTTCTCATCTGCTGATTCTTGTGGTGTCAACGTTTGACTACTCTTGAGGATTTGGTACTCATGCCTCACCAGTCACCAAATGTTGCTAGTACAAGGCTGCAAGTGCAAGCAACCAAACAAGCCCTGATCGGCTTATAATAACAGCAACAACTCACAAACCAGTCACACGCCTCTTGGCAGCCCATTGACGTTACAACTTTTAAGCTAGCTAACAGCGACAGATGGAACTTTGCACGTGCTGACTGCTGAAGCTGCATCACACGAGCACAAAAGGAGTGTGGTGAACTAAACTACGTACGACAGAACAATCACACCGTGCTCCATTTGGTCTCCACGTGTATCATCCCGTTCCTCGAGTTGATGAGGTGGTACTTCTCGTTAATCCGGCCGTTGTTCACCACATCCACCAGGTTTATATTCACATGCCCCAGCGATTCCTGGAAGATTGAGAGATCGAGCGTTAGCTAAGCGTTATGACTTATGACAGACAGCAAAGAGGGAGGAGATGCTTCGGCCTGCAACTGCAGCATGAATGACTTGCCTTGTTGCGGAAGGGAAGTCCGCGGCGTTTGCTTTTAACTTCGATGTGGATCTTATCTTCCACCGGAGGCTCGTCTACCATGAACTGGAACTCCTCGCTCCATCTTGGATCTCTTGTTTTCCTTATGACCTGCAACAGCAATGTACATAGGACTGGACCATGAGGAGGTTGTTGGAGGTAAGAGGTTTGGGTTGCTTGAAATTGAAGTTTTGTGAAAACTGAAACCTGCAAACGTGAGGTATGGGCACTTTACTCAGATTCAAGTGCTATAAAAATCAGAGGGAGGGGTGGCGTCGGGGAGCAACGCGCGGGATCGGGAGTGCGTGGGGGGTGCATTTGCCGCAGCAAGCAGGATGAAATCAGGGAGATACACATACACTATTATCTCTAACTATGGTAAAAATATTTGAGGCTATGGTAGTCTACCTTTTTTTTTTTTGAGGAAAGGCTATGGTAGTCTACCTAAATGACTATTATTGTTTTCTATGGAAACAACCCAACTAACCCAAGCGAACGATGAAGCCCCGCGACGTCCTTAACCATATGTTCATATATATAAGCTCCGGCGCAATAGCAGTACTCATTACATTACCCTCCCGATCAAATCCCGGCGGCCACGCCACAAAAGATGGGAAATTGTGTCCGCAGCAGCAGGGACGACGACGGTGTCATCAACGTGTTCGGCGGGGGCGGGCCCCGGGAGGTGAACTTGACGGCCAAGGACGGCCGAGTTCATCGCTGCATCAAGATTGGGAAGCGGCTGTTCATCACGCTGCCGAAGGAGAAGCAGGTGGCACTGATTGCAATCCCGGAGCGCGAGCTGCGACTGCTAACGTGGGGGAGCTCAGTGTGATGGAGCCCGGCACGCAACGTCTCTTTGTGAACGACGAGGACCTGCTGCTGGAAGTGTTGGTGCGCAATAACAGCATTGCGGGGGTCGAGGATCTTTGTAAATAACCTCCGTCTTGGAATTAATATAAGAGATTCTACTAGTGTTAGACACTAGACGTGTCCTTTATACTGCCTAGATGTACAGTAGTTAGAATTCCTGTCCGGACGGAGTACTTACTACCTTCGTAAAAAAATGGCATTATGGTTTTGTCCTAATAAGTCAAACTGTTGTAAGTTTGACCAAGTATAGAGAGAAATATTAATATTTACATCTAGTAGGTATATTATAAAAATATAGTTCTTGAGGTATGGGCACTATTCCAGTTTTTTTATTTGCCACCTTTGAGTGAAATGATTATGATGCAAGTTTGTGTATAGTAGTCATGGCACAATGAACTGCGCCAATGTGGCAATGTCTTTCTGTGGAAGCAGGAAGCAGGAGCTAGTACTGTTATGCTAGTGAAATTCTGGATCAGTTCTCCAAATGAGACTATAGGATGAACAGAGAAGTTACTCCTATCATTCTAAACCTTTCTGCCCAATTAGTTGTCCAGCCTATCAGGCCAAGATCTCAGAAGTCTGGACCTACCACTTCTCAGCTTAGACATTGCTACCAGTTAGGTAATTCAGTTCATCTGACTAAAAAATGAAAATCATAACCAATAAAGACGAAAGAAGTCTCAATAGGGTTAGGCTGTATGGTAACGTAGGCTTAATCAATAATCATATACTCTAACTAGAACAGGTAAAAAATGTCAGAGAACTTAAGATGTGGGCTTGCTACGTTTCGCAGTACAAATTTTAAAAAATAAATGAGCATTGCTACATAAGATTAAATAATTTGGTAGTGTTACCTTTGTTTTCTTCCGTTCTCCCCTGAAAAGTACCTCAGCATATGGATTAGTATGCCGCTTCCCTTCGACATCTTCTGCATTTTCTACTGAAACCAACAGCACCCCACCACTGGATTCACCGTCTGCTTCCCTTTTTATACTAGCATTACCTTCACCATCTGAAGCCATATTGTCTTCTCTGAAGGGATCAAATGTCAACTCAACAATGAGCTTTCCTCTATTCTTCTTGTTCTGTGGATCATTTGGGTTCATGCTTCGAACAAGGTCGAGTGTGAATAACTTGCTCTCGTAAGGTGTAAGCAAGCGGAGGGGAATTACTTGCATCCCCAATTTATCATGCATCTTAACCTGCACAATAAAAAACACACTAAGGTTATCGATTGGTGTCTCTCCTACCAATGCAAATCTGGAAAAAAACATATAGTTCATCACAATGAGCCATTATAAGGATATCAGAAGTAGAAAAGTAAGTTGCATACAGCTAGAGACCTTTTCCCAATCAAACATGTGAAGCTCAAGGACTTGAGTGTCAGGATCCTTGACTATGAACCTGAAGTGTTCATTCCATTCAGGATTCAGGTTGCTCATCTTAACAGATGTTTTCTTCCAGGGCAGTCTTTCACCACTCAGGCGCATCTTGACATAGGGATCAGATTTGCCAAGAAAGTCCATCTTGAGAAGATTCAGGGCTCTAATTACCTTTACATGCAAGATTCCAACTGGCTTCTTTGTAGCACCACTGCAATATGGTTCATAGAATAAAGAGTAATTAAATCCAAGTTCAATTGGAAATTTTGTTTTAAGAAAACTGGAAAGTGTTTGTTAAAATAGGACGATGAGCTATTGCTTGTGATAACTAGAAATTGTTTGTATTGCCATCCTATTCTTTGTTACAAACATTTGGATGTCATAAATAATAATTAAATCCACATTAACTTTGAGCTATTGCTTGTGATAACTAGAAATTGTTTGTATTGCCATCCTATTCTTTGTTACAAACATTTGGATGTCATAAATAATAATTAAATCCACATTAAGTTTTGTTGTTACTCATAGATGAAGCACTAGCTGTTTGGATTTCATTGCTGGAGAATTTCACCTTGCTCCGTCTAAGATAGGAATCTGTATAACCTTAGGCCAGTGATACAAAATTGAGATTTGCTTTGATATTTGATCCTGTGAGAAAAAAACGATAATAAGATCAGAGTGAACATATTATGTGCTTCTACGGTACATTTACTCAAGGGTTTGGGAATGTTTTTTTAATACAAAGCCAGGAGAACAGTTACCTGAACATATTGATACAAGACTGGTATGGCCATGACATCTCCCCCCAACAATTTGAATCCAAAATCTATACGTGGCTATACCCACAAAACTTGAGTTAGTAGTCTTTAATAAAATTATTAAGTGCAGGCGGAAGGCGCATATAATACATACCTTTTCCATTAGTGAAACACACAAGTTAGCAAAACAGGGAAAGCTTGGCACAAGTGACTTCAGAGTCACACGTGGTGTTAGCATTATATGCAAATCTTCAAGCTGAAAATTGCAGATATAGGACTTCAATACGTCAGTGAACTACCCAGCCTTATATGTATAATGCAGCCAGCCAGGGAGAAAAGCTAACCTGAACCGTCACTTTGAAAGAATGCACCTTTGCATTCACTGTTACATTTGCTGTGCTAGCCCACCGAATCACAGGCTCAATTACCAACTCTTTTTCTAGCATTTCGTAAACTTTAATGCCTGTTTTAAGCAAGTAAAGTTATGTGAAAGTTATATTCAGATGGAAGCCAAAACAAGTTGGAAACAAAGTAAACAGTGATCAGACAGCCGTTCCAAACCACAGTACAACTATAATGCATCATATTTTTTTCGCGTGCAGGCATATATGCCCGAATTTCATTAAGAGGACGGGAATGGTCAATAGACCTTACAATAAAGCCGTTAGCTGATGGTGGCGAGAGACCATCACCAAAGCAAACCGCAGCCTAGCTACTGGATTACCAAAAGTCGTATTACAAGACCACTTGGTTTTGCGACCATAAGCTAATCAAGTGAGCCAACGAAGAGTACCCTGCCTCGCACCAGCATTGCGCTTCTCTGATCACCTCCTGTGCGATTGCCGCCAAGTTGGACGTGATTCGGTTGAAGACCCTATTGTTCCGCTCCTTCCAGATTGTCCAGGTGATGAGCAGTAGCAGGGTATCGAACGGTGGCCGGCTGTCAGCACTCAGCCGTTCTCTCTGTCTCAGCCACCAAATTCCCAAGCTTTCCTCTGTCAGCGGCGTCAAGTCCTGTAACCCCAAAGGTAGAAGCAACCTATACCAGAGTTGCCTGGTAGTCACACACCCCACGAACAAGTGATCACACGTCTCGGATGCCTGGCTGCACAGGTTGCAGTCATCTGAATCCTGTAGGCCATGCCGCAATTGTTGATTTGCAGTCCAGATCCTGCGGTGAAGCACCAACCACATAAAAAACTTGACCTTCGGTGGAGCTTTAGTCTTCCCTAATTCCTTGGCACCAAGGAGCGCAGTTGATCCTTCGAAAAAAGCTCTATAGGTCGACGACACGCTGTACTTCCCATCAGGCGACCACTTCCATGTGAATCGGTCTGGCACATGCGGATCGAGAACAACGACGCGTAGGATTGCCCACACACGCAGGTACTGAAGGAGCACCTGCACAGTGTCCGCACCATGAATTTCACGCGCCCACCGGTTCTGGAAGAGACCATCGTTCAGAGACATCTTCTTTCCTCTCGGTGAGATGGCAGCGAACAACTGAGGCGCAAATGAGCATAGCGAACCAACATTGGACCAATTGTCCGTCCAAAGTTTTGCTAAGGCCCCATCGCCGATGATCACAGTCATGCTGGCGTCTATCATTGCGACTACATTCTTCTCAGCACGTGCCGGCAGTGTAGCCCAGCAGCGATCAGGCTCAACTCTGCTTAGCCATTCCCAACGTAGCCTGAGGGCTAGCCCAAAGAACCTGAGATCCAAAACACCTAGGCCGCCCAGAGATGTCGGACGACAGACAGTAGTCCAGGCCAGTTTGCATTTTCCTCCTAGCGCCTTGTCAGTACCGCACCAGAGGAAAGCCCTGCGACGTCTATCAATCTGCTCAATGGCCCAGGTCGAGAGGCAACACGCAATGCTAATATGCACCGAGATTGCCGACAACGTGACCTTGGTCAGTAACACTCGTCCCGCATGCGTGAGCAGTCCTGACTTCCAAGTCGGGATCCTCGCGGCTACTGAATCCACCAATGCTTGCTCCTCTGCACGTTTCAGCCTCTTTAGCGACAGCGAAATGCCCAGATACCTGCACGGGAACGGGGCGACAACACATGGGATGGCCGTTTGCACATCCAACATCATTTCTTCAGTGCAGCGAATCAGCGAGGCAACACACTTATCAATGTTGGCTATTAGTCCAGACGCCCCCGCAAATAGCAGCAGAATCTGCTGAAGGTAGGTGAGGTCCTCAGCAGCCGGCGTGACGAAGACAACTAAATCATCCGCGTAGAGCGAGGCCCTATGCTTGATGGATCTTCCTGGCAGTGGAGCGAACGTGCGGAGACGACCAGCCTCCCGAATCAATGCATTCAGCGGCTCCATAACCATAACAAATAGCATTGGCGAGAGGGGATCCCCTTGCCGTAGCCCCCGCGCGTGCTATTCTCCTTCCTGGGCGACCATTGAGCAGCACCTTCGTGTTAGCAGTAGACAACAAGATCAAAATCCAATTAGTCCATCTTCGAGGAAAGCCGACATGTTCGAGGACGTGTAAGAGAAACGGCCAAGCCACTGAGTCGAAGGCTTTGGCAATATCGACTTTGATTAGCACTGCTGGGAATTTCTTGCTATGCAACCATCGACAAGCAAGTTGCACCGATCTGAAGTTGTCATGGATGGATCTTCCCTTGATGAACGCGCTTTGATTCATCACTACAATATGTCCCAGCCTTGGTGCTAGCCTCCTCGCCAAACCCTTGGCGAATAGCTTACTGAAACTATGTATTAGGCTTATGGGCCTATAGTCCTTTAGTCTTGTCGGTGCCGAGTTCTTCCTAAGCAAAACCATCAGAGCGTCATTCAGTAGGTTGAAGCTTCGTGCATCCAGCGACCAAAGCACATTAAACACGTGCACGACGTCAACTTTGATGGTCTCCCGTGAGGCCCTGTAGAATGCCCCGCAAAAGCCATCTGGCCCAGGTGCCCGGTCCAGCGGCATAGCCTTGATGGATTCCCAAATCTCTTGTTCAGTGAAGCAGGCATCGATGCCTGTAAGGTCGAGCCATGGCAGCAGTCCATCAAGAACCAGCCCATGAGACCGCGTGAACGGCGTACCCAGGATGCTATGGTAGTAAGTGTAAATGAGGTCCTGCTTGGCTTCATCAGCCGAGAACCACTGCCCCACATGGTGTATTGCAAGAATGTGGTTTTTTCGACTCCTGTGGCACGCCTGTAAATGAAAAAATTTGGTGTTTGCGTCTCCATCCTCTAGAAACCTGATGCGTGAACGATGGCGCGCAATCGTTCTGGCCAGTGAGGCGAGTCCCAGGCTCTGCCGCTTTAGGCCACTCCTGAGAGCAAGCTCATCATCAGTGAGTGCCCTCTCCTCTTGCGCCTTGTCCAGCTACACGACTATCTCCCTTGTCTCGAAGAGCTGGGTGCGCACGCAACCAATGTTCTTTGCACTCTAGCTCCTAAGGGCTTTTGCTGTAGCTCTCAGCTTGTAGTCCAGCACACGGCATGCGTCAGCACCCGGCAATGTGCAGGACCAAGCCTGGTGAACGACATCCTCATATCCATGTTGGCATATCCAGAACGGCTCGAACCGGAAACGTGGCATGGCCCACGGCTCAGTTCGCAGCTGTAGTAGAAGAGGTGCGTGGACGGAACAATCCGAGGACAGGGTCCTGAGATGGTGACTGGAGAAAAGGTCCAGCCACTGAATGTTGGCGAACGCTCTGTCAATACGTTCGAAAGTCGGGCGCCTTCGTTCGTTGCTCCACGTGAAAAGCCTACCATGCAGGTGAATTTCCTCTAATTGCATGCTGTCAATGGCACGCCTGAAACGCCGCATGCAGCGTAGGTTCAACCTATCATTGCTCTTATTTGCGGCCTGATAAATCAGGTTGAAGTCACCACAGATGAGTAGTGGCCCGGCGATAGCGGCGTTCAGGTCAATCAACTCATCCAGAAACGCCTGCTTCATCCCGTCGAGCACTGGCCCATAGACGACAGTCATCGACCATGGCGATGCGTCATCCGCCACCGGCTGTAGACAGAGCGTGATCGAAAAGGAACGACAGACACGGCTGGAGACAGCCCAAGCATTAGTTTGCCACGCAACAACAATACCCCTAGAGGCCCCGACGGTCGGCAAGCACACATAATCAAGCGCCATTCCCATTAAGTCATTGGCCATAGCAGCCAACATTACAGCAGTTTTTGTCTCCACGAGACAAGCGACCGTGGCCGACTCCTGCGCCACAAACTCTCGTACAACATCACGACGCGCTCGCGAATTTAGACCACGAACGTTCCAAATCAGAATGTTCTGAGCTAACATAGCTAAAACATGGAAAGGACGACTCAGGCGTGCGTAGCCCTAGACCACGCCCGTTACCTTGGTCGGCCGACAACCTTTCCCTAGGTAGTACGTCTGCATGGCCACCCTGGTCTCCACCAGTAACGGCGAGGTGAAGGCGGTGTGGAACTCGTCAAATGATGCCGTGTCTGGCTCCTGCGTTTCCACCTCCACCCCAAGCTTCTTCATAAGGATCTTCCTTGCTTGCGCTTCGGGCTTGGCCTCACGGAATTTGCTCTTTGCAGCTAGCCTCTCACTCCTCTTGGGCAGCAGATCCTCATCATCGATTTCCCTCCCTCTTACTGGCCTCATGGTTCTAAGGTTAGGCGTGGAGAGAATTGCCTGAGGAAGCGGAGCCCTGAATCTCACAACGAAGTCATCCACCGGCACAGGCACGACTGCGACTGCTCCATCATCAGGTTCCTGGCCCATCAAATCCTGAGGGGCCGTGGTATCCGACTGAGAGGGGATGTCGTCATTCCCGGGTGACTCCGAGCTGAGGCAAGAAGTCACTGGCCCCAGCCCAGTAGCGGCCCAAGTTACATCCCTGACCTCCAAGCCTGCCATGAGAGCCCACTCGTCCAAGCTAGCCCCAAGTAGCCGCTTCGTGGCTTCAGCTGACACGTCCGCCCTGCAATTCCAAATCTCAGCTACATCACCGCGCATGCATGCCGCATGGCCCGCAACCATTAAAAAGTCATCATCAAGCATTCTCCCAACAATCCCCTTTTTCCGGCTGCTCAGGGCATGGGCTACCCCCGGGTCACAGTCGATGGTGAGGACCCGCGACTCCCCCTAGTCAGCCAGAGCTTTCGGCGTGCAGCAGAGCATGGCCTCTGTGCACATCGGGTCTTCAACCAACATCTTGACAGGAGAGAGTGAACGGTCAGCTCCTGGACCGAGGTCAACTTCTTGGTCCATGGCCTCGTCGACACGTGTTCGGACCTAGCCAGAATTCCGGCTGCCAGGCGCTGCACCGGAGATTGCACCCAGCTGCGACATGACTGGGCACTCCACCTGCCCCACCTTGATGACGTTGTTGGTCCCACGCGCCCGAAATTCTGGGCCGGACCCGCGACCGAGCCTCGGGTCGCCGTCACTGCCAAACCTCGTGGTGCGCGGCCGAGCACCGGCGCCGCCGCGGTCGGAGAATCCCGGCCAGTACCCATTGAAATTGTTGTCGCCACTATTAGAGTCGGTGTCGTCGCGGCGCCTGTAATCCTCGTCGGCGGACGTCGGCGGCGTATGCCAATCTTGGTACTCAATGACGCGCAGGCGCACCAGGTACCGAAGCGCCGGTACCTCAGCGTGGATGACCTCCTCCGGCCGAAGGAAAAGGGGAGGCCCAGCATCATGTTGTTCTTCCTTCTCCGGGATCGCCATGATCTTCTCATCAGGAATGAGGTCAGGGTGAGCACACCAGGTGGCGACATACAGCTCGCGCTCGTCGTTAGGTTCATCTACGGCGCCATCATTGGCCAGCACGACACGGACGTAGGATGAGCCGAGTATCGTCTGGGCCGTGTCCTCAGATCTGGCATGGGACGGGATGCCCTTCATGGCCACCAAGACGCGGAATCGGAATTCCCCAGCAGAGGCCATGATCATCCTCGACCATGGCCGCCACCACAGACTGAACGGGCCACCCACCTACGGCGGCGTCCCAAGGACGAGCTCAAGGTCCTCGCGGCGATTGAAGCGAACAATGAAATCATCTAGCTAGAAACAACGCACCGACGCCTGATCATCACCGATGCCGAAGCAGTCGCGCAGATGGTCCCGCACCATGGCTGGGGAAACCGGTGGCCGTGTCCCAACCACCAATGCCAGCAGGGCGAGGGAGGACAAGGCATCCTCAGCCGCCTGAATCGACGTAGAACGAGGGACAACGACCATCTCCAGCAGCGGTTCCCGCGCACGTGTTGATGGCGATGCCGGTGGCTGGTGTAGTTGCCGCGGAGGGGGGATGTGCTCGACGTGGTCCAGGCCAGCGACAGGTGCGCTCGGCGCATCACCACCCCCTGCGAGACGAGTCTCGTCGCCCCAGAGGCCGCCTGCACCTGAGGGTGGCTTTCCTATGGCTCGCAAGCAGGCGGAGACCGACGACGAGTCTGCTCTGACGATGATAACTCCGGAGCGCCTGAGGAAGCCCAGTCCGTACGAGGCACACTGGCATGGCGGCGGCTGGTAGGTGAATGGCGACGACGACACGCCACATCCCCACATCCACGTGCACGCGAAGGGGACCACCCACGCTTTCCAGCCCAGTTGTCTGTGTGGATGGTGCGGGGACAGTCGCGTGCTTGGTGGCCCTCCTGCAGACATGAGAAGCACCTGGAGGGGAAGGTGCAGTTGACTCGCACATGGTCCTTGCCCAGGCAATTGAAGCACAAGCCGACCAGGTGCTGTGGCACCGGGCGAGCCCTGCTGGCAGGGGCTGCGCGGCGCCACCGCCTCTGGCTCTCGACCTTGCGGAACCCGTCAACGTCCGGCTCCACACTCAAGCGCGCAGGGTGCACGGCAACAGACTTCATCTTCTCCTGCGTGGCTCTGGCAGGGCGGGGCACCACCCGGCGTGCCGCAGCCATGAAGCCAGAAGGCTCAGCACGGCGGCTGCGGTCCCTGCGCTGGCGACGAGGACGCACAGGGGCCTTCCCTTGACCAGGGGGAGGCGGGGATTTAGGCTCCTCTAGGGACTCCTCAGAGTCGGAGAAGCGGAGCCTCCCTCCCGGCGAGGTGGAGAATGGCTCGGCGTCGGGGTTGAGGGAGCTCGAGCGCATGATGTGGGCTGCATGCGCGCAGCGGCCAACGGGGGGAGCACGAGCGGGCTGGCCTGTCCACCGGAGTCCGCGTCGTCCGCCTCCTCACACTCATCAGCCCACGAACGATGGGAAGGGGAGCCGCGTTCCATGGAGGCGAGCGGTGGAAGGGTGTTAGCGGTGGACGGACGGGTGGGGTAGAGGTTTGGGTGGTCGGCGCCACCGGAGGGGCAAGCGACGTGGGGCTAGGTGGACGCCGGCGCCGGTGCCGTCCTCTGTTCGTCAGCACCTCCTCCGCGCACAGCAATGTATGAAGACCCAAATGGTAATGCATCATATCAGAAGAGTGGGATCGGCTTTATATTCTAGGAATAGTTGAGTTTCACACATTAATAGAGTGTTTGGTTTGAGGAATGTTTAGTCCATCATCTTCTCATTCATCACTTTTTTTTTTGGTTTGTAGAATGGAATGGGTTGATGCATCATCATCACCTCATTCCTCACAAGCTAATAATTAGTACTAGTGTGAGAAATGGAGTCATTCCATGAAATTCGAGGATTGGAATCATGATACACCACCTAATCTAGAATGGTTTGATTCCTCAAACCAAACACCCTATAATTTTTCCACCAATCATTTCCTTCAAAAAATTTATAAGTTTGCACTAAGTTAGAGTTGGTTAAGGTTAATCTCATTGTTTGAACAAGGACAGTTGAGGGCTGGTGGGTGGACTAGACTTTGAGCTGCAGTACCTATTCAATCTGTTCATATCACAGACATAAGTTATATAACAGTAGGAAAACAAAAACATATTTCGTGTAGTAATGACAGTCATCGTTTGAGGAGCCAACGTGCAATATCACTCAGCACATTGCACCACAACAGTAAGCTATCTAAGAGAAATGGCAGACCTTGAAATGTAGGTGGAAGAGTCCCAAGTGTCAACTGTCCAAATTCAATTGATTCTATACCATATTGTCCAACATATTGATCAAATATTGGCCTCGTCGCACGTTTTATACTGTTGCATATTGCCTGTGTTCGTGGAGCAGAAGAACATTATTTTGGCTAATCATGCCTCCATTTAAAATTTATACAACACAGAAATGATGTACTGGTGCAAAATAAACTAAATTGTACCAAATAAGCCAAATAAAAGTTGAAAGAACCTTATCCAGAAAAGGCCACATGTCAAAAATAAACTTGTTCATCCAGTCAACCTGCAAAACAATAAGATGTTGCAAACCTTTAATCAGCGAAATATTGTGTTTGAGCATTTGCAACACCAGCTTCCAATTCAAAAACATTGGAACATTTTTTTAATAACAGTTGGATGTGTGGAAAAAATATGACTCATGCTAAACAACCCAATTCCCGTCTAACTCCTCAAGAACTTCAGCAACTATATAGGATCTTTTGACGTGACACCTAAACTAAAAGGAATGTGTCAAGTGATTCTTCTCGTTGGTGGCAGCATGGTACCACTTTGTAAGTCTCATTTCTCAAAATGGATGAATGAGTTCGCATATCCTTATTAGGTGGGGAATACATGTTTTAAAACTAATGTCTCCAAAAAAAAGACTAAATATATAGTGAATATATTTTCCACATCAATTTAAAGGTGCATCACTGTCATGATTTGTTTTAATTGAGAAACTTAATGCTAATATTAAGATGTTTTTTCAAACATAAACAATGCATAAATTTATTTTAGCAGAACACAAAACGAGGTTCAATTTCTTCCGTAAGACTTACATTCCTACAGAGATGTTCCTCAAGGTTTGAGTAACATGCAGTTTGTCTTACACCTGCATTCACTCATTAAACAGGCACTAAGTAGTTTGTCTTACTACGAACATTCAATCAAGAAACAACAATAAATCATTGGATTAGTAGTGTAAGCTATGAAGTATGTACTCACCCGCTCATAGTCTGGGCTCTTCACCCATAATGGAATATCTGGTATTGTTCCCTGCAGGGTTTCAGAATCTAAATCTCGTAGAGGTTTAACGACAGGATCCTGTAAAGTCAACCATGAGAAACCAGATTACGCTGCAATATTATTGACACAGCACAATAATTACCATAAATGCAACCTCTATGGAAATTTGTATATTCATAATTCATAATAGTATTGGCTGCTATAACAAGGTAAAAATGATGTGAGGAAAAAAAGTATTTGGGCCCAATATTTCTGGAAAAATTAAGACTCTCTCTTATGGATTAGATTTCGGTTAAAAAATGGACTAGTTATTGGTAGTTACAAATTCAAATTTCAATCTAGCTGCAATAAATGAAAATATCGTTTCACGATCTCAGTTTGCACTACTAGAGAACACTACGCCAAAGCTATCTTTTTGAAAATGTATATGCCTTCATGAAACATGATCGATAGTAATTCACTAATTGGTGATCCATAGGTACAAGGGTAGCATCAATTACATAAATAAAGAGGAAAAGGTGACAATAAAACCCAATAAGTTATATATTTTTGTCCGAAAAGCTTAATAGATGTTCTAAGCGGGTCCATATTACAGAGTTGGAAATAATGTAAAACGGATATAGTTCTCGACTCTGCAGAGGCAAGTTGTTAGTGTGTGCTATATTGGTGTTAAAATGAAATTGATTTTATGACTTTCGGTTGCACAATATCTCTGTAAAAATGACAGTTACGGCTTTTCTTTACTTAGCGTTGTGGATCTGATTCTTTCTTTTCTTACCAACTAAGCTATCCAAATGTCATTGTAGTCTCAAGTAGACTGCGTTCAGACAAGTACGCTATAGATATATAGTATTTATTAAGTTCCCAAGTTGGATTTTATTCCCATCATATTCAACAACTGCACGTCATTTTCATTCCTGTGGGCAAACTGATGAAACCACCAGTAGTTTTGCGCGAACCACATGCTGGAAAATGATTCCAAAGCATATATTATTAGACAGCTATTAAGAAAAGCATCACTCAAATATGCCTTAGTACGATGCTAATTAAATAACTATTACTGCATCGTTAATTATAAGCACCAGGTGATAACTATGCACCCCGCCATAATAATAATATGCACTAACCCCGTTTCACATTGGCAACATTAAACAAATGCACACATACGTAGACGTACGTACAGATATATCTTACTGCATGCACTTGGCATATCCTTTCTGTCCTGCAGTCTGTCTACTGGACAACTATGTGTTTTATACAGTTTCAACACATGAATTTTTTTGCACCATAGAATTAAGATCCAATAGCCTCCACCCTCCTTCTACCTTCAGCCTCCAGTCTTCTTCTACCTCCAGACAATCATAAATCACAAGATCATAGATCCACAGATCATAAGAAATAATTTTTTTTTCTATGGAAGGACAAATCACACAGGAGGAAGAGGAGAGGCCTACTGGCACCATGCGACAGACCGATTGCGTCACGGTGCGGGTGGGGGCGTCGGCAGAACGTCAAGGTGCGGCAAGGTGCAGGCGGGTGTGCAGCTTCGTCGGAGAACGCGTGCATCAGCAGAACAGAGGGAAGGAGAGAGAAAAAAATCCATGTGTTTTTTTTTGCGCTAAAACATACGTGTGTTGTATAGCCTTTTTGTTCTGTAATCTTGCAAGCTGCTTTGTCCAACATAGACAGAGACACATAACCTACACGGTGAATCGATCGTGTCACTGATCCACTAGAGGAAAACCCCCTCACACAAACTCCAGCCGAATCCTCCTCCACTACAACAATTTCTAACCTGAAAGTCGATATCTGCCTGGCAGTGCCCATCCGTGCAAATTGCCACTAGGGAACGGATGGGAGCGAACACAATCGTTCGTTGGACAAGGCAAAAAACGAATCAGATACGCAAGCCGGCGTCAGTCGGGAGGCCATTCAAAGTAAGGCTTCAAAGCTGGAAAAAAGTACTCTCAGCTGGCTGCTGGCCAACTATTTCTGAAAAGAACCTACGGACAACCCAAGACTCCAGAGGCGTACGTACAGAAAATCGCTCCAGCTGAGGTAATCTCACCTGGACTTTGGAGGACCGCACGCACAATCTTCCCCACGTCGCATCGCCACCGTGTACAGAAATATGGAATAAGCAACGAGTCACTAGTTTTCTTAAAAAAAGAGAGAAAAAAAATCCTCTGCTTTTAAGAAATCAACATAATATAAAGAACGAGTCACTATTCACTACGTGCTTGGTCGCTGTTTTTCCTCCTAGCAGAGACGCGATCGAAGGGAAAGCTATAGGTACCCGAAAAATCCTCGTTGTATAGGTACCCAATAGGAGGGAGGAACCAAGCAAACATATATGATATATCCCAATTAAATCTTCCCCAACCATACGCGGCGGGGCTGCGTAGTCGATGGCCAGCTTGCGTGTGCCGTCGTGTGCACTGTGTGCAGCTTCGATTCGGGGAACGAAAGCCGTCGTGGTCATATACATGACATGAGTGCATCCTGATATGATTTGGTGCAGACGATCGGGTGGTGGTGGACCTGGGCTCCTGCCCGATACGTGCACGCACAACGCACGGAATGGACGCGCATCGATCGATCGAATCGCCGATTCGATTCGGTTCTCACGGCACGACCGATTGGAACTAGCGCGACCGGAGCACGGAAACTCGGAGTACGTAATCAGCAACGCGGCTAGTGCAGTGCTGCGGGGGATAGACGACGGCGGTCACCGTACGCACGCACGCACGTACCTGGAGGCGGCGAGCGGCGGCGAAGTAGCGGAGGTAGACGAAGTACGCGGCGGCGAGGCCGATGGGGAGGCCGAGGCAGAACCCTAGGACGCCGCCCACGATGCCCATCGTCTATCGTCGACTCGTCGTCGTCCCTGCCGGCGCCGCGCCACTACCCCAGGCGCCGCGGCAACCGCCGCCGCATGGGGAGTCGGGAACCGACCGCGCGCGCGCGCGGAGGTTGCTGGTTGTGGGTGCGGTGGTGGGGTTTCGTGGTCGCTGCTTGCTGCTGGTGTTCTTCCTCCTCCTCCTCGGAAGCGTCGAATGAACCGAGGCGGCGGGGGCAACAACTGGAGCAGTATAGTAGAAGAAGGGCTGAAGGAAGCAGTGGAGGCGGCGAGCTGGCGCTGGCGACGGGCGGAGTTTTATTATTGCTTGGGATGGGGACGGAGACTGGGATGCTCCGTGCGCGCGCGGCGTGGAGATGGCGGCACTTGGCAGGCGGGGTTTATGAGGGCTCGCGGTCCCCAAGCCAAGGCGGCCGGCGCGACGTGCCGCGCGGGTGGTCTGGCCGACGCCTGGTGGCTGGTGGACTGCAAAAGGGAAACCACCCGAAATGACGATTGACGAGATCACACGCTATTTTGCGGGGAACTCCACGCGGCCTCGCGCCCAAAGGGCGCAACCGTCGGTCGTTGCGGCGGCGGCACGGCGGCACGGCCGGGCTTGCCACGGGCTCGCTGCCGGGTCGCGTGTTGCTTTCGGTGACGGTCCAGGCTGTTCGTTTGGGTCAAGTTGGATTGTGTCACCGTCCTACTAATTCGATCCAGTACAAGCACAGCGATAGAAGTATCTAGAAGCTATTAGAACGATGGATACAGGTTTGGAAGGGGAAGAAGGGAAAAGGTGAAATCTAGCCGCAGCTAGCCTCGAGCTCGCGCTCGCCGCCGGTTCAGGTTCTGGTCCTTCGACACTCCTTGCGGTGATTGGTGGTAGTCCTTTTATGTTGGCTTGCTTTCCTCCTTGGAATACTGAGGAGCCCGGTCCTTATCTTCTCTCGGTCCAGGTCCAGCCCATGTCCCTTGATCGGCCCAGCCCACGGTATCTCTACTAGTATCATGACAGATTGTTGGAAGTAGGTTTGCTTGGCGTCGTGTCAGGGATTATCCATGTAAGCCCAGACCAGGCATTCTCAATTACCCCTCTCGTCTATATTGCTCTATACTAAACTCGAGAGTCGAGACCTCCCTTCTTCCTAATCCAAAGTCCAAACCGTTCATAAACTGAGCGTTGAATGCTGTTTGAACACCAATTGAGAGGTGTGTGCTAACACGTCGATCGGCGGCTGACATGTCGCCAGATGTTTTGGGCTGGCATTTGTGCAGGCATTCAGCCCGCTCGCACTTGGGCTTTCTTTGGAAATCTGGCTGGACCATAACCTAGACAACATTCATAGGAAGATTAGATTGAGAAGTAGAGTATTGGCTAACGTACGCTTCGTTCGAAACGCAAGGTAGCCCGCATGGCCGCATGCACGCGAGAAGGTACGTCTCCCAATCTCCGCTTGGCTTCCCTTGCCGCCCTACGCGGTACGCGCAGTACGTGCGCTCTACGCCGCTGGCCGCTGCAGTGTGCAGTCTCACGCCGTGATGAACGAATCAATTGTGGAGAGCCGCGGAGTCGCACAAAGAGCCACAGAGGCCATCAGGTTTGTTGCCTTGCTGCGCTGCGTTTGAATCATCTAATTTTGCAGATAAAAAACTTACGTACATAATTGTTTATCAATAATTATTTGTTTATCATAGAGATTAGGCAAGATCACTCGTCATCAGATTAGATATTGGTTCATAGTTTGCCCAAGATTAATATTAGAAGACATATCACACACAAAAAAAAAAACTAGCTCTTTGCTTGTGTTAATTATGTTGATAAATTGGTAAGACCACGTGAAGATTTTATTGGAATTGTTCATGTAGATGACGCAGGACACTACCTCTAGTCACATTTATTCCGTGGATATTTCCTTAGAAGGCTCCCCTCCGCAGCCCTCCCCCTATGCCTAATGTAAGGGAGGGCGGAGCGCTGGTTCTTCAGAGTGGTGGCGTCGCCCATGCCGGTACCTGCAATGACAATGTCAGCATGGGGCGACATCGGGGCGCTAGCTGCAGGAGCGCTTTGCGAGGTTTCTGGGCGAAAGCTCAGCCTAGCTCTTAGTTGGGACAGCGATGATGATTTCCTTCTTGAAGGTGTCGCTGAAAAACCTCTGGTGGTCATGGCTTGGCTATTGGGAAGGGGCTAGCCTCGCGGTGGATGTGGGGCTCCTCGCCGTCGTCGGCCTCAGGTGTGGCCAATGGTGCCAGTATTTGTTCGTGGTGCCCAAATATCGCTATCAGTGTCCTTACTCTACCATCATCCACGAGCCTTGATTGCCTTGTCTCACCAAATGACGGGTTAGCGGGACCATGATTCCCTCTCTTGGATCTCCTCGTTCTCCTTTTGTCATCCCTCCCTCCTTTAAGATTTTCTCCCCTCAATGGGCGTTGGTGGGTGACGATTGGATCCCGGAAGTGCCCCAAGATAGTGCAAATCACGACCGTCGTCTGCCTTCTTGGCTCAAAGCTTAACAGTTGCTTGAGGATTGGAGGTTGTCGGAGTACTGTCACTTGACAGTGCTGTTTGTCTATGCACAATGACATGCTGGGCACATCTCAAAAACCCACACCGGTTCCAACCCCTTCTCTTTGATATTTTGCACAAGTTCTAACTGTCATGCTTCGCTTCCGGTGGCTAGTTTTGCCTTTCTCCATGATCCTTGGTTGCCTTGTCTCATCAAATGCCGGTAACAAGACCATGGTCCCCTCTCTTGATCTCCTTGTGCTCCTTTTTGTCGGTCCTCCCTCCGTTGAGGATTCCTCCCCTCATTGGGCGTTCGCGGGCGTCAATTGGGTCCGGATGTGCCTCTAAGACAATGTAATCACGACTGTCGTCTGTCCGAATCGACTCGAAACTTAACAGTTGCCGTTGGAGTGGAGGTCATGGAGTTCAGCCTCTTGGTTGTGGTATCGTCGGTGAACCACGACGCGCAAAACTGAAAGCTTACCTCTGGGGTGATTGGCTACCGCGAGTTGACAAGAAACTTTTTCTAGTTTGCCACAGTTTGGTGCTCTATAATAGCTAGCGCTCTGCACCAACAAAAATCAAAAGATGTATCTGTAACCAAGTGGCTATTTAAATGCCAATCATCAATATATCATCCAGGTGGGGATTCTCTCCCCCCATTGACTTATAAAAAAAACTTAGTGCCTGCATAACGAATTATGTTGTGAATTTTACAATTGTTTACTGAATTAATAAATGGTTTTTACCGAATTGCATGTAAAATTTTTACGTGGGATACCCTCTATCAGTCTTGACCCACTAAAAATGTGCCATCAACCTTGACTAATCGGATCCCACAGTCTTTGACTCTTTTCTCGGACGCATGCGGCATGCATGCTCACCCCTTAACACTGTTGATGCACCGGAGCCATTAGGTTAGGGTTTCGGGTTGTTTTCCTTAATTATTATTGTTACAATAGAGATATATAATCTAGTTAATAACTAATGCCACACCATCCATCTTCCATCCTCCGCCCAAATAAAAATTTGACTTTTGGAGAAAAAAGGTGAAGTGATAAATATTTGTGCATGCCACTTCTAATCGTAGTATATATTATTCACCTTATTTCCTCAAAAATCTTTGTCACCCCATGTTCCTGTAAGCAAAGTTTATAGATACGTTCTCCCTATTTATTTCTTCTTCCCACTCATTTGTGAAGGCGCGTGGTGAATACATGCCAACCGAAAATAGCTATCCAGTCCTTGTGTTTTGTTTGAGAGAAAATTCTTTGACCCTAAAAAAAAAAGCTTACCTGTCCCTTTCTATTTTGAACTTACCTATTTGGACCGAAAGTTGCTCTTCCGTTAGTTTTGGGACTCAATAGTGTGGAATCAGAGGTGAAATGATAATTTTACCCTGGACGAAAAATGAATCACTGCAGGGTTTAATTGGTTTGTGTTCGATTTGGAGCAATATTCAACATTGTTTAGGATTGTCATAACTAAACCATGCGAAATATTGCTCCATATTAAACACAGACAAGAGTGCCCCTCCAACTCAGCACGTTGGCAATCCATCTCCATTAACTGGTACCTGCATTACAACCGCTAGACATGATTATCGAAGCTCGAACTGCCTTTGGAAGCCCCATCTTTAGGTAGTCGTCATCACAGCATGCTGGATCATTTGGACAACTGGAAATAAAGTTATCTTTGATAATGCTAGTTTCACCTTAAATACCTGGAAGGTTGACTTCTGGAAAGAGCTTGGGTTGGTTTGTATCAAGGGCAAGCAAAATGTTAGTGTTCTTCTAAATTTGTGGAGAGAGAGTCTACTATAATTGTAATGTTCCTTTTCTATTTGGCTTTGAAAGCCTTGTAAACTGTACAATTCACCATATAATAAAATTTTTAAGTAGGCTCCCCTCCTAACTCCTAAAAAAAACATAGATAAACTAACTCTACATCTGATTTATTTTTTTGCCTAGGGGTAAAATCATCATTTCGCTCTGACTTAAAATTGTTAAGTCTCAAACTAACACAAGGGCCAAACTAAAAATAGCTTTGAGACTAAACAGGCATGTTCAAAACAGAAAGGCCAAGGAAGGAAGCTGAACCTTTTTTTTTAGGAAAAAATCCTCATTAACTCCCTCAACTTTTGCGAAAGTCCGTTTTTTCTCTCCAAACTCTAAAACCGGGTAAAACACCTCCTCAACTTTTAAAACTGTTTATCTTACCTCCGCCTTGTTATAAGCGGTTTTAAAAGGCGGTTTTGCCTTTTTCTTTTTTATTTATTTCGGCTAAATTTTTGAAAAATCATAGTAAATCACAGAAAAATCAAAAAATAAAAAATCTAATTTTATTGGACTCCACATGAGTAGATCTACACAGTAAATATATAATATGGCATGCCTTAGTACAAAGTCTTTGCTGTGGCTTTAGATAATTGCTTTTCTGTAATTAAATGGAATAATTCATAGCTGTAGTTTCTATGATCCAATTATGATGAAATTTTTATGGTGGGCTAATTATTGTATGCTTAAACTGTAGTAAAAATTTCATATCAATTGATCATGTACAAAGTCCAGCTCCCTTCTCCTGAATTCGAATCCAAAGGAAGGCAGCAGAGACAAGCGCTTGGCGGGAGGGTGAAATGGCGAGGAGGGCAAAGGGGGCGCTGGGGGCTGGCAGATAGTGGTGTTGCGATCAGGGCGCACTAGAGGCGTGCTCGTCCTCAGCTACGAGTGCGCGCGTGAGGCGAGACGAAAGTGGATGGGGTCGGCACAAAGACGAACGGGGGCGGATTGCACGAGCGTCAGGACAATGAAATGTCCAGCCCAATTCATGATTTGAGACAAGAGAATTAGCCGGGCCAATTTAGGCCTTGTTTAGTTCCTTCCCTAAAGTTTACTCCCTTTCTCATCGAATGTTTGGACACATGCATGTAGTATTAAATATAGACTAAAAATAACTAATTGTACAGTTTGCGACTAATTTGCGAGACGAATCTTTTAAGCCTAATTATTCCATGATTTAACAATGTGGTGCTACATTAACACATGTGCTAATGACGGATTAATTAGGATTACTTATGAATTCTGTAATTTATTTTTTTATTAGTATCCAAACACTCCATATAACATCTGATGTGACACCTTGAAACTTTACGCACTAAATTTAAACAAGGCCCTAGTGTTATATCCATATATCCCTCGTATTGACCCTCCTGGGGTCCAGCCTGGCACCTTGCTGGCGAGTAACCGCCTGGCCTTTAGCCATTTTAGTTGTGCCTCCCCTCTCCAGCTCTCGTCTCCTAAATTCGAATCCAAAGGAGGGCAGCAGAGATAAGCGCACGAGTGGAAGAGTGGCGGGAGGGTGAAACGGCGAGGAGGGCAAAGGGGAGAGCAGCGTCAATGGCGTACCAACTCCGCGGCGGCGGCGGAGTCGCCCCGGACCTGAATCCGCTGCCTCCAGAAGGCGGTGAGCAGGCGCCTCCCCCGGCGGCGGAGGTGGACCGCATCTCGTCGCTGCCGGAGAAGGCGCGGCTGCGCATCCTGAGCTTCCTCCCGCTCAAGGCGGCGGTGAAGTTGGGGATGGTCTCCAACAGGTGGTCGCATCTCGTGAACACTCCACAGTGGCCGTGCGACTCCATCCTCGCGATCCACATCCGCCCCGCGACGCAGGGGCCGTGCGGCTGCCTCGTCCCCACACACATCCGCTCCGACCAAATCATGCCGCTGCTGGCTAACGAGCTGGGCCGCCGCGGCCGGGGCCCGGGCCACCGCCTCCTCCGCTTCTTCCTCAAGGTCGACGACGCCCAGACGCGCCCCGACGACTTCTACTCCCTCCTCGACTACGCCGCCGACTGCGACGTAGAGGACTTCTACGTCGACGCGGGGCTGGGGCCGCCCGAGGTATCGTTCAACTTCCAGCGGGCGAGCCACCGCCTCTTGCGCTTGGTGCTCTTCGGCGTCGGCGTCAACGAGGCCCATCGTCGACCTATGAGCCAGGTCCGCTCCATCAACACGCTCGAGGTCATCACCATCGAGAACACCAGCCTCGGCGACCTCGAACTCAAATGGGTACTCCTCTTGTGCCCCCGCCTGCGCACCCTCGTCCTGCGCAACTGCCGCGTCCTCACCTGCGTTGATGTCACGGCTGCAAGCGAGCGCCTGGTGAGGCTCACCGTCGCGGAGTGCCCCCAGGTCGACAAAATCAGTGTCAGCGCCGCCGCCTTAGGCCTCCATTCCTTCCGCTACATCGGCGACTTGCTCCGGTCCGTGGCCCTCCCTCCAACCTGCTTCGGGGATCTCCGCATCTGCTTCACGAAAGCGACACTTGTCGACCCGATGCAGTACCACAACTGGCTCGATGCACTCCCAAATCTCTCCAACCTCGTCAACCTCACCATATGCAGCAATGCTCTCAAGGTTTGTGATCGATCGATCGGATTCCATGCACGCATGTTTGGTTTTGTCGTCGCGATGCCACCAACTGACAGAATCTGTGTTGTTGCTTTTGCTCTTCTGCAGATTATGTCTGCCTTGCGTAACAGGGAAAATTTCCAGACCCAGGTGGCCAAGTTGAGTAACCTGCAGAATTTGAGAGAGCTGCGGCTGGTCTTGTATAGAATGAACACCCTCATGCTATCCCACACGTATGGATTCCTCAGGATGTGCCGCTGTTCTCGGCTGAGAAATCTCTTCCTGGAGGTCAGCGCTTGGTACACGCTAGTGAAATGCAGTTCTAGTTCTAGTTAGTAGTAACTCTGTCTCACGTGCGTACTGCGTACGCTCATGCTCGTCGTATTCACTTCTATGTTTCTGATGAATGCTTGATTTATGCCTCAGCTCCCAAAAGCCAGAACTGATTCCTTCGTGGATGCTGTCAACGGGTTGGCCGAAGAGCCAGCGATGGATGGCTTCGAGAGCCTTGTGAAGGTAAAGATAAACAACTTCCAGTGGCAGTGCATTGAGATTGAGCTGGTGCACTTTTTGTTCAGAAAGGCCAGGTCCCTCCAGAAGCTGATACTAGTTGCTCCCAGGGGGACAAATCCAGAAAGGGATCAGTCAGGCAATGCCATTTTCCCAGATTTAAACCTGCTGTGTCTCGAAAAAGCTCCAGCGAATGTGGAGGTACAAGGTGCTCAGTTAGTTCTTTGGTTGTAAAATGAAGGCAGTTCATCGAGATATCTTTTTGAGCAATTAGTTTTCAGTCAGCAGTTATGTTCTGGCCCTAAGGTTTGGTTTGAGATACCATTTCACTGACAAGTTGGACATATATTGGACAGTCTTTTAATCGGGAATGTGCATGGAAATAAATGCTGATTATGCATTCTGTAATTTCCCTCACAGTTGTACTACCGCAAAGAGATCCGTTGTCTATAACTGATAATTCCATATGGTGTTCCCACTATCGACATTTTAGCCTTGTTTCTGAAAATAGAGCAGCTGCTGCTTTCATTTTTCTTGTGCTATCTATGTGTGTTGATATGTTGGTGAAATATCATCATATCATTGGATTCAGCTACATGTTTGAGATACCAATGAACATCATCATATCAATCTGTGTGAATAAACTTGAATAAAGGGTTAATGTGGGGACTCCTTAAGAACAGAACTGGTTTGATTTCAACTTTCAACATAGTGAGAGGAACTGGATTACACTGATTGTTAACACATTATGAATCTAGTATGCGCTATTGCGAGGATGTTTAATAACATGCGAACTACTTGTGTTGTATTGCCCTTACTTTACTTCTGGTACCTGGTCTAGGCTGAACTTCATATGCGATTGCCGTGATTGATCTTTATTCGTTTTCTTTCAACATAGAGGACGTGCTTGCTTAAGCATTTTGCTGAGTTATATATTTCAGACACTTGTGAAATATCATCATATTGGTATGGCCGTATGGGGATGCAGATGCTAGTGAAATATCGCATCAAAACTTCTGCAAATAAAAGTAGTCCACTTAACAATATCTGATGTGGTGGTCTCAGGAACAGAACCATTTTCATTTTGTCCTTCACCAACGCATAAGGAACTGAATTTGGATTCTACTTTGGTTGATTAAGTTGTTTGTTGCAGATGTATTTGAATTTTGAGTGTACTAGAGGTTGGTGATCGTGTCACTTAGGACTGAGGATTTCCCTTATGTTTTCTCTCTTAGGTTGGCGATTGTGATTTGGATTCTACATTCTGTAATGAAAGAGATAAAGCACTAATTACATTTAACAAGCTAAAATTAAAGAGTGTATTGTGGGGACGAACTAGACATGTGGTAGACAATAATAAGATAAAACAAAAGAGATAGAGAAAATAATAAAAAGATTAATTTTTAATTATATAAGATGTTATTAGAGAAAAATTTAAGCACTAACAATACCATTAACTAGCTAATTAAAATATCAAAAAATTAATTAAGAAGATGTACTGTGAGGCCATAGAAATATTTGGGGGTGGCGCCCCCCCCCCCCCCCCCCCCCCCCCCCCCTCCCATCAGCCCCCTCTCCAGCCAGATGAAAAATTGACTTTTTTTGAGAAAAGGTGAAGTGATAAATATTTGTTCTTAATAACGTATGTATGCCACTTTTAACCGTAGTATACATTCACCTTATATCCTCAAAAATCTTCGTCACGCGCTCCCTGTTTATTTCTTCTTCCCACTCAGCGCTCGTTTGGCAATTCGG
Source organism: Miscanthus floridulus (assembly GCF_019320115.1). Lineage (NCBI taxonomy): Eukaryota > Viridiplantae > Streptophyta > Magnoliopsida > Poales > Poaceae > Miscanthus > Miscanthus floridulus. Next base: position 97,907,011 of record NC_089598.1, on the reverse strand, counting down.
GGGTGATAACCACGTTGGAGCAAACAAACCACAGGATTGGGTGATTCCCCTCCGTCCACGCTGCACACAGGGATTGCCGATCCCGTCCCCCCTCACACCGTCACACGTGTGTGCAGCAAAACTGCAAAACCATGGTGGTCGGCCGCTACTAGGTAGTTGCTGAATACAACAAGCTCTGTTCTTTACCAAGGTACCATATCAAGTAAAATACTAAAAAAAAACCAGTATGAAAAATCTAAAAATGAAAATCTCGAATACTAGCTAACCCAAAAATTCAAAACCAACCATAAAAAATGGAATAGGATCTGAAACTATAACAGTGCATATACTTGAGCAAATGGCAGTACATGAAATATTTATACATGACCTTAAATGACGCATTGGGTCATCCCAGAAACTATGCATGAATAAAACATTTCAAGTAACTAAAACTAGAGCTCTGCAAGGTTTCAACTAGTTCTCTCATAACAAATCAACGTTAATCTCTTTGATTTTTGGTATCAAGTTATCAACACTCCGGCATGTCAACTCTGATCTGCATAACCATCTTAACATTTCAGCTCCAACTTGAACCTGCTACAAATGCTAGTAGCAAAGGAGATTTAGTTCACATAATAACCGTTCGGCATATAAAACAAATGAAAAGGACAGAGAAATCGTTTGTAAGTAGATCAAAAAATAAACTGTCTAATAAACATAAGAAATTGGCGGCCAATCAACAAAATGCAGATGCTCATGAGCTTTTTCTAGAAGAGCAGGTTCACCAATCTGCACAATATTGGCGTATGCTATAACGAGTCATCTCCAACAAATTTTAGTCAATTTCATGAAAATTTTAAGGTGTGAACGCAATGTTTTAATTTTAGGGTCCAGCTTTTGCTGTGGGATCCACATATATAACTAGCAACATTATTCTGCACAAAATTGCCGCCGGTTATATGAGTCATCTCCAACTAATTTCAGACAATTTTGCTAAAATTTTAAGGTGTTAACATGAGGTTTTTAATTTTAGGGTCTGGCTTTTAACGTGGGGCCACATTTAAATCTAGCTACACCAGTCTGCACAAAGGCCCTGTTCGGCTTACCCCATATTCGGTTTGTTCGTTTTTTCAGCCGGAACAGTGTTTTTCAGCCAGTTTCAGCCAAGATTCAGACCAGCGAACAGGGTCAAAGTAGTTCTATGTCATGCTGACTCATTCCAAAAAAGTTTCAATCAGTTTTCTCAAAATTTTAAGTGTGAATGTGAGGTTTTTTAATATCAAGGTCTCGCTTTTATGTGGGTCCCACATAATCTTGTTAATTTGCACAAAGTTACGGACTATTATAATGTATTATTTTACCAAGTTTTAGTTAGTTTCACTAAAATGTTAAGGTGTGGACACGCGATTTTCAATCGAAGGTCCAACTTTGATATGGAGCCCACATGTATAAACTAGTAGTTCAACTCAAATTAATGAGTATGGATAAAATTGGTTATTATTCAATGGGTAAGAATAAGATTAGGGAGGGTGAAAAATGAACAACGATATAATGGGTTGGGCATGAAAAAGTATGAATTTGTCCACCCTCCCAGTGATAGATACGGATGAATGGTAATGCTTTGGCGTCCGTCCGTGACTCTGTGTCTGGACACGGCTCCCCGGAGCAGGCCTCAAACAAAAAAAATAAATCTTCATTCTCTCGTGCTTATGTGCCCGTCCCTCTGAGTGCATCCTCCACTCCTTCGTGCTTATCCGCCCGACCCCAAAGCAGCGTGGCTGCTCATCCGTCCGCCCCCTTCTCCAGCGCGTGCTTGTCGGGCTGCCGCGCCGCGCGCCCTCACTCCATGCGCTGCTCACCAGCGTGGCAGCCACTTGCATCGCTCGGCGTGACTGCTCATTCGTCCGCCCCTTCCCCAACACGTGCTCACTAGGCTGCCGCGTCGCGCCCTTCCCCCATCGCCAGCCGCGTCGCGCGCCCTCACTCCCTGCGTTGCTCACCTGCATCGCTTGCACCCTCGCCGTTCGCCCATTGCCCATCATCGTTGCCCACGCCGCTGACCCCACCATGGCCGCTGGGGTACACGTGCCGTGGCGCCTTAGGTCTTCTCCGACCGAGCCAAGGACACCCATGAGCATGGTCTGTGCTGGTGGGGCTCGCGCGTCGCGGCTCGCCGTCGGCTCCCACCCCGACGGCCAAAATCAACTGCCCCGGCCTTCCCTCTCCTATGTTGCATATGTATGTTTGAAGTGTTTCAGACGTTTCATATGTACGTTACAATTATTTTATCTTGATGTTATAAAAGTAGATCGATGGATGTTGCATATGTTGTAAGTGTTTCAGAGGCATGTTGCAAGCTTTCGTTCAAAATATTTCATCTGTCCAAACGTATGTTGTAATCTTTTTTTATCTAAATGCTTCACGCATATGTTGCAACAGTATGTTCCAAATGTTTTAGTCTTATATTGCAGTAAGTGGTTTCATGTTGCAAGTTACAAATTTGAATGTTTCATATGTTTCACACGCATGTTGCAAGTGCATGTTTTAAATGTTTCATCTACTTTTAGATGTATGTTGCATTCAAATATTTTCATGTTACAGGTGTTTTATGCTATACGGCCGGGGGCAAGTGTACTGGGCGCGCGACGCGGCGGGGGGCCGACGGACGGGGGCGCTAGGGGCTGGCAGATAGTGGTGCTGCGATCGGCGCGCACTAGGGCCCTGTTCGCTGGTCTGAATCTTGGCTGAAACTGGCTGAAAACACTGTTCTGACTGAATTGTTGTGAGAGAAAAACACTGTTCCGGCTGAAAAAACAAGCCGAACAAGTCGAATATGGGGTAAGCCGAACGGGGCCTAGAGGCGTGCTCGTCCTCAGCTACGAGTGCGCGTGTGGGGCGAGACGAAAGTGGATGGGGTCGGGACAAAGGCGGACGGGGCCGGATTGCATGAGCATCAGGACAATGAAATGTCGAGCCTAATTCATGATTTGAGACGAGAGAACTAGTCGGGCCATCAAGGCCTTGTTTAGTTCCTCCCCTAAAGCTTACTTCTTTTCTCATAGAATGTTTGGACACATGCATGAAGTATTAAATATAAACTAAAAAATAACTAATTGCACAGTTTATGATTAATTTGCGAGACAAATTTTTTAAGCCTAATTAGTCCATGATTTGACAATATGGTGCTACAGTAAACATGTGCTAATGACGAATTAATTATGATTACTTACGAATTCTATAATTTATTTTTTTATTAGTATCCAAACATACTATGTGACATCTCAAAACTTTACCCACTGAATTTAAAGGAGGCCCTAGTCTTATATCCATATATCCCTCGTATTGACCCTGCTGGGGTCCAGCCTGGCACCTTGCTGGCGAGTAACCGCCTCCAGCTCTCGTCTCCTAAATTCGAATCCAAAGGAGGGCAGCAGAGATAAGCGCACGAGTGGAAGAGTGGCGGGAGGGTGAAACGGCGAGGAGGGCAAAGGGGAGAGCAGCGTCAATGGCGTACCAACTCCGCGGCGGCGGCGGAGTCGCCCCGGACCTGAATCCGCTGCCTCCAGAAGGCGGTGAGCAGGCGCCTCCCCCGGCGGTGGAGGTGGACCGCATCTCGTCGCTGCCGGAGAAGGCGCGGCTGCGCATCCTGAGCTTCCTCCCGCTCAAGACGGCGGTGAAGTTGGGGATGGCCTCCAAAAGGTGGCGCCGTCTCGTGAACAATCCACAGTGGCCGTGCGACTCCATCCTCGCGATCCACATCCGCCCCGCGACGCAGGGGCCGTGCGGCTGCCTCGTCCCCACACACATCCGCTCCGACCAAATCGTGCCGCTGCTGGCTAACGAGCTGGGCTGCCGCGGCCGGGGCCCGGGCCACCGCCTCCTCCGCTTCTTCCTCAAGGTCGACGACGCCCAGACGCGCCCCGACGACTTCTACTCCCTCCTCGACTACGCCGCCGACTGCGACGTAGAGGACCAGCAATTCTTCGTCAACGTGGGGCTGGGGCCGCCCGAGGTATCGTTCAACTTCCAGCGGGCAAGCCACCGGCTCTTGCGCTTGGTGCTCTTTGGCGTCGGCGTCAACGAGGCCCATCGTCGACCTATGAGCCAGGTCCGCTCCATCAACACGCTCGAGGTCATTTGCATCCGATCCACCAGCCTCGGCGACCTCGACCTCAAAAGGGTACTCCTCCTGTGCCCCCGCCTCCGCACCCTCATCCTGCGCAACTGCCGCGTCCTCACCTGCGTTGATGTCACGGCTGCAAGCAAGCGCCTGGTGAGGCTCACCGTCGCGGAGTGCCCCCAGGTCGACAAAATCAGTGTCAGCACCGCCTTAGGCCTCCATTCCTTCAGCTACAGCGGCGGCTTCCTCCGGTCCGTGTCCCTCCCTCCAAACTGCTTGGGGGATCTCTACATCTGCTTCACGAAAACGAAATTTGTCGACCCGATGCAGTACCACAACTGGCTCGATGCACTCCCAAATCTCTCCTACCTCTTCAACCTCACCATATGCAGCAATGCTCTCAGGGTTTGTGATCGATCGGATTCCATGCATGCATGTTTGGTTTTGTCGTCGCCATGTCACCAACTGACAGAATTTGTGTTGTTGCTTTTGCTCTGCAGCTTATGTCTGGCTTGCGTAGCAGGGGAAATTTCCAGCCCCAGGTGGCCAAGTTGAGCAACCTGCAGAATTTGAGAGAGCTGCAGCTGGTCATGTATGGAATGAAGACCGCCATGCTCTCCTACATGTATGAATTCCTCGGGATGTGCCGTTGTTCTCGGCTGAGCAATCTCTTCGTGGAGGTCAGCGCTTGTGAAATGATGTTCTAGTTCTAGATAGTAGTAACTCTGTCTCATGTTCGTACATGCTGCTCGTCGTATTCACTTCTGTGTTTCTGATGAATGCTTACAACTGTGATTTATGCCTCAGCTCCCAAAAGTCAGAACTGATTCCTTCGTGGATGCTGTCAGCGGGTTGGCCGAAGAGCCACCCATGGATGGCTTCGAGAACCTTGTGAAGGTAAAGATAACCAACTTCAAGTGGCAGTGCAATGAGATTGAGCTGGTGCACTTTTTGTTCAGAAAGGCCAGGTCCCTCCAGAAGCTGATACTAGTTGTTCCTAAGGGGACAAATCCAGACAGGGATCAGTCAGGCAATGCCATTTTCCCAGATTTAAGCCTGCTGTGCCTCGAAAAAGCTCCAGAGAATGTCGAGGTACAAGTGCTCAGTGAGTTTTTTGGTTCTAAAATCAAGGCAGTTCATCGAGATATCTTTTTGAGCAATTAGTTTTCAGTCAGCAAAGTTAAGTTCTGGCCCTAAGATTTGGTTTGAGATACCATTTCACTGACTAGTTGGATATATACTGGACAGCCTTAATCGGGAATGTGTGTGGAAACAAAATGCTGATTCTGCATTCTGTAATTTCCCCTCTCAGTTGTACTACAGCAAAGAGATCCATTGCCTATAACTGATAATTCCATATGGTGTTGCCACTATTGACATTTTAGCTTTGTTTCTGAAAATAGAGCAGCTGCTGCTTTCATTTTTCTTGTGCTATCTATGTGTTTGATATTTTGGTGAAATATCATCATATCATTGGATTCAGCTACATGTTTGAGATACCAATGAACGTCATCATATCAATCTGTGTGAATAAACTTGAATAAAGGGTTAATGTAATAATATCATGTGCAGATTGGACTCGTTAAGAACAGAACTGGTTTGATTTGAACTTTCAACATAGTGAGTGGAACTGAATTTTATTGCTACATCGAATGATTACACTGTTTGTTAATACATTAGATGAATCCAGTATATGCTATTGCGAGGCTGTTTAAGATGACGCGAAGTGCTTTGTAGCTTGTGTTGTCTTGCCCTTACTTTACTTTGGTAACTTGTACCTGGTCTAGGCTGAACTTCTTATGTGAATGCCGTGATTGATCTCTTTCTTTTTTTTTTAACATAGAGGACGTGCATGCTGAAGCATTTTCCTGGAGTTATTATATATTTCAGATACTTGCGAAATATCATCATATTGGTATGGCTGTATGGGGAAGCAGATGCTAGTGAAATATCGCATCAACTTCTGCAAATAAAAGTTGTCCACTTGACAGTATCTGATGTGGTGTTCTCAGGAACAGAACCACTTTCATTTTGTCCTTCACAACGCATGAAGGAGCGCGGGACTCCCCCTCGTGTCAAGCGTGTCAAGCGAGTCGTCTCTCATCCTGGCCCGGTTGACAGCCCCTCATCCGGAAGGCAGAGACGTGGCGTGTTGAGGAAAGAGCAGGTAGCGGATCCGCATCAATGGTGGTCGCGATTTCGGGCGTCGGCTCCATCCAAACCCAAAACCAGGGACCCATTGGAGGGAGAAGGGATCCAGGATTTCTAGGGACAGCTGTGGTTCGTCCCCATTTCTAGCCCCAGAGTTAGGGTTCGAGGGGAGAGAGGCAAGAACCTGGTGTGGATTCGCCGGGATCTGTGGCTCGCCAAAACCTTCGATCCCGAGGATTGCTTTCCGATTGGCGACGGTGACAAGTGGGATGAGCCTCCGGCCAAGTTGAGTTTTGCAGAAGACATCTGGGGTGAAGGGAAGAGGCTAAGCTTCGTCAAGATCGTCAAGGGATCCATGGCGGGAAGAGGAAGGGGACGAGGCCCCAGACCCCGTAGTCCTGAGGAGAATTGGGGGGACTGGGGTGGAGGAAATTGGAACCAGTTCCCGCAGCAGGCTCCTCCGCCCTTCTATGGTCACCCACCGCCGCCGCCACCCTTCGGCTTCTTCCCAAATCAAGGTCCGATTCATCCTCATCCCCCTCCTCATCAAGGTTTCAATCGTTCGTTTGATGCTACCCGACCTAGAGGAGGCGACAACCTTGGTAGAGGGAGGGGAAGGCCGCAACAACCGTCCAGGCAGAATGGTGGGCAAGCTCAGTATCAAGCTATGAAGGTGAGGGAGCAGCATAGGGATGGAGCTCCAAGGGTTGAGGGTAGCATTCAGACTGAGGGTGTGACTAAGAACTCAGAAGCTACTCTAAATAGGAATTTGTATGTTGTCTGCTTTAACTGTGGAGAGATGGGGCATCTGAGCTCTAGCTGTAATCGACCCAAGGTTTACTTCAACTGTCGCCTCACCGATCATGTTGTGGAGTAGTGTCCTGAATGGCTCAAACCACCAATGGTTGCTCAGTACTATGGAAGTGCTTGTGTAGGTCTTGGCTTTTATCATATTGATGTAGGAGCTAGGGACAACATATTTAGTCACTAGAATGGTATGGATAACTTTGGGGTGCTCAGTATTGTGGAAGGGGAAATGGATGAGGCAGGGATTTTACAAAATCTGAGAGAGTTATTTGATAAGGACTGGAATTGACAGATGAAGAAGACTGATGATACCAGCTATATTGTCAGATTTCCTCCTAGTAGGAAGGTTGAGAATTTTCTGATTGGAAAGGCCTCTCTATTTCAGCTAAATAGGCCCAAAGTTGTTGCATCACTGAGTGTGTGGAATGGAGATGTGGAACCAGTTGGGAATTTGGTTGAAGTACGGGTTCAGATCAAGGGAATCCCCCCAAGTCGGTTGATTGGAACACGGTGAGGGAGGTTGCTTCAAGTCTTGGTCTGATGATAGAGCTGGACTGGCATTCAGTGTTTGACAGTTTATTTAGTTTGGATAGAGTCAAAATCCTTTGTAAAGACCCTACCAGAATTCCCAGAGGAAGACTATATGTGTTCAAGGCTAGGGTGTACAAAATCTCGTTCAATTCGAAGGGATATGTCCAAGCTAATAATTCAACTGATGGTGATTCTGGAGATGTTGAGGAATTAGAGGAGGATGACTTGTTGGATGATGATGATCCTAAGGACAATCCAAAAGGGAATGATGATGACCCAAAGAAGGACAAGGACCATGAACCACGGGAGAGGGAGATACCTGAACCGTCGGATAAACCACATGGAGGTGGTAGCCCTTTTGCGGGTGGCAAATCATCCAAAAGAGCACTGTTGTTTGAAGATGATAGTGTCACAACTCAGAAGGATGTCTTAGCAATTGATTGTGCAAATCTGCTTGGAGCCATGGAATTAGAAGTGGAGGATGGTGATGATGAAGTTCTAGAAGATGAAAGTTCCTTGATGCTACATGATGACAATGAGAGAATCCAATTACCATATGAGTGGATATATGATCTGCAAGCAAAGAACACAAGTTTGCTGGACAAAGACATAGATAGCAATAGCTCTGAGTTGTTATAGCAGGATAAGCAAGACTTCAGGAATGAAAACTCTCAGATGACAGAAAAGTACAATGACAGTGAGGAAGATTTGGTGTGGACGCAACCCAGTGATGAAGTGTTGAAAAGAATTCAAGCTGATGATAACAGGGAGAAGACAAAGCTGATTAACAAGAAACAACAGTGGGGGGCTGCGATTCCTTTAAGGAGGAGTAGCAGAAGGGTTGATGATGGCAAGAAGGTCATGGAATGTGCCCAGGAATTTAAGAGAAAATGGTATCTAGAAGACAATGCATGTATAAGCAAAAAACCTACTAAACCCCATCCTGTTTATAAAAACTTGTTACTTTTTGTGGCCAAGGATATTGGCATAGATATAGAGGATGGACATCCTATTTTAGACAAGATGGTACAATTAGATTTGACTAGAATGGGTGATATGCTTTCTAAGGGTAGTCATGTTGGTTGTTCTAGTAAGGCAGTTACATCTAGTTTAGGTTCTTAGGATAATATCAACAACCTGGATGGTAATATTAACACACCTAAGAAAAGTGATCAGGATGAAAATCCTGGTCTGTCTAAGGATGACCAGGAATTAGGTTGGTCCAAAGTAGGGCCTAGAAGGAAGAACAAGAAAAGATATAAATGATAGGTTTGCTTTGGAATATTAGAGGTCTGGGTAAGCTTGGTAGGGTTCTAGCCCTGGTTAGTAGAATCAAGGATTCTCATGCTGGTTTTGTAGGCATTATGGAGACCAAGAAAAGTTCTCTGTCAGTAGGTTTTCTAAAGACTTTGTCTAGTAATGTTCCTTTTGCTTGGCATCATTTTGAAGCTAAAGGCTCAGCAGGAGGAATCCTGGTTGGTGCCAACATGGATATCTTTAATATGGTAGTTGGTGATGTCCTAAAGTTTTCGGTTAGTGTAATGCTTACTAACAAAGCTAACAGGTTTGTCTAGAAGCTTATTGTGGTTTATGGACCAGCTTATGATGATCTTAAGCAAGAGTTCTTAGAAGAGTTAGAAATTGTGATGGGCGCTTGGAATGGCCCAGTTTTGATTGGGGGTGATTTTAACCTTGTTAGGTTTACCTCTAATAAAAATAATGGAGTGTATAATCATAGGTGGGCTGATGAGTTTAACAGTTGGGTTAACAAGTGGGCTTTGATTGAGCTGAATCCTAGTAATAAAAAATTTACCTGGACAAATAATCAAGAGCACCCTATTTTAGCTAAGATTGATAGGATCTTTGTCTCTGGTTTGTGGGATGCTGCCTTTCCTTTGTCCAGTGTCAAAGCTCTAGATAGATTTCTAAGTGATCATAACTTTCTAGTTTTAGATTATGGGATGAATATCTGCTTTGGCAAAAAGAGGTTTCGTTTTGAGAAATGGTGGCTGGAAAAGGAGTCCTTTTATAGTATAGTGGAGAAAGCTTGGGAAACTCCTTGCACCCTGACTAATTGCATGGACAGATGGCAATTTAGAGTGAGGACCTTAAGAAGGATGATTAGGGGGTGGGCAGCAAACGAGGTAGCTGTCCAGAATAGAGCCAAAGTGGAGTTGTCTAAGGAGTTCACTAGATTGGAAAGTCTAGCTGAAATCAGGGAGTTGTCTAGTGTTGAGAGGCAGGAATTAGCGCAAATTGAAGATAAGTTAGAACATATCTGGTCATTAGAAGAGATTAGAGTTAGACAACGTTCTAGGAATAGAAACATTCTTGAGGATGATAAGAATACGGCATATTTTCAGGCGGTTGCTAACTGTCGATACGGGACCCATGGGGTTTCCCACAGAGAAGAGAGAAGAAGACCTAGTCCAACTAGGATTCCCTACATGTAATCCTACTAGAACTAGTTACATGTAATCCTATTAGGATCTCTACTTTGTAACCGACTAGGACTCCCGCCTCTCCTGGACTATATAAAGGAGAGCAGGGGTCCCTAGATCGGCACCTACACATAACCGACAGAACTCACAACCACAACATACCTCGCAACACAACAAATAGCACAGGGCGCAATATACTATCCACACCAGACTGGACGTAGGGCGCCATGACTTTCCAGCGTGCCGAACCAGTATAAATCATTGTCTCCCTGCATTTACCATCGACAACGCGGCCACGAACCAAGCTAAGTCACGTCTCATTTTTTATATATTCTAGATATTATTCGTATGCCTCTGTGGCCATATCATCTTCCCTTAACGGCTATTAATTTTCTCGGATAGTAAGCCTTAATTCGTGAAGCTTGTTTTCTCGAATGGATGGTCACGTCAATGAACCTCTGAACCATACGGATGGTCACGTCAAAGAACCTCTGAACCATATGGGTGGTCACGTCAATGGACCTCTAAACCATACGCGAGATTCAAGTGCTTAAACGTAACAGGCTACTACCCAGGAAATTAACCGACCTAGCAAGGGAAGACACAAAAAATCATCATGCGAGCAAACATAGTGCTCTAAAGTCAAATCATCATGCGAGCAAACATAGTGCGCTAGGTCTTCTCTTAATGGTCGCCGAATTCCTCAGGTAGAACATGCCTTAATCCGTGAAGCTTGTCTACTCACATGGATGGTCACGAACCGAGTGCCAGGCTCACATGGTCACGTCATGAACCTCTGAACCATACGCCAGAGATTCAAGTGCTTAAACGTAACATGACACTACCTGAGGAATTTGCATGGCCTAGCAAGAGCAAGACGCAAAAAGTTTATATACATTTCATAATGCTGGGGCCCGCCCCTGATTGATTATTCAAATATGGAACATGCTCCTGACTTCATATCCAGAATGTCATTTATAATATATTTTTATGTTTAACATGTAGAAGAGCTACATCTATACCATGAGATCGGGAAAACACGCTCTTGAGAGCTATTTTACTCAGACAAGTCCAGAAACAACCTGGTTTGATCAAAAAAGAACGTCGATGAGGTACGGCAAGAACCAAGACAAGCTCAGAAAGAACCCGGATTGATCAAAAAAGAACCCCGACAAGGTGCGGCAAGAACCAAGACAAGCTCAGAAAGAACCCGGATTGATCAAAAAAGAACCCCGACAAGGTGTGGCAAGTACGAAGACAAATTTAGAAAGAACCCGGATCGATCATAAAACAACCCCAAAGAGGTGCTGCAAGTACCAAAACAAGTTCAGAAAGAACCTGGACGAAGTGCAAACAACCTGGAAGAGGTACATCAAGAACCAGAGAAGTCTAGAAATGACCTGGATGAATAAAAACAACTCGGAAGAGCATCATGGCTTAGTCAAATTAGAAAACAACCCGGATAAGGTACATACAAGTTCAGAAAGAACCTGGACGAAGTGCAAACAACCTGGAAGAGGTACATCAAGAACCAGAGAAGTCTAGAAATGACCTGGATGAATAAAAACAACACGGAAGAGCATCACGGCTTAGTCAAACACTAAGCTCAGGGGCTCGGCATTCGCTTCAACTACGCCCGGGGGATCGAATTCAAGGATGAAAGACCAAGAATACAAGTACTCAAGACTACAACAAAGACAACACATCAAGACCCTTCATCCGATTTCTATTCTAAAGAAAAGTACTCAGAGAAGGCTCGAGGGCTGCGGGATACATAACCCCCCAAAAAATTTTGAAGACAAGAATCTGGACCCTCCAACTTTTGTAAGCAAAAGCAAGAGGCTCGGGGGCTACACTCAGTGAGTGCAATTTTTACGAAAAATTGCACCCACCAAAAAAGAACTCAGAGCAACCAAGAAGACTAAAGGGACCCTCTGGCTTCTTGTCCCAACAAGCAAGAGGCTCGGGGGCTACACTCACTGAGTGCACTTTTGTCCAAAAGTGCACATCAGCCGAAGAAAAGACAAAGAAGACCATCTCAAGGTTTCACTTCAAGAAGAACCTGAAACGGATTTACAACAACTCAATGAAGACCAAGAAGAACAAGAAGGCTTCTGAAGCTCATCCATGAGATGCTTGGGGGCTTGTCGATACGGGACCCATGGGGTTTCCCATGGAGAAGAGAGAAGAAGACCTAGTCCAACTAGGATTCCCTACATGTAATCCTACTAGAACTAGTTACACGTAATTCTACTAAGATCTCTACTTTGTAACCGACTAGGACTCCCGCCTCTCCTGGACTATATAAAGGAGGGCAGGGGTCCCTAGATCGGCACCTACACATAACCGACAGAACTCACAACCACAACATACCTCGCAACACAACAAATAGCGCAGGGCGCAATATACTATCCACACCAGACTGGACGTAGGGCGCCGTGACTTTCCGGTGTGCCAAACCAGTATAAATCATTGTCTCCCTGCATTTACCATCGAGTTCCTACAAACGCCGATACCCCTCCGAACAAATCACCGTCCCGGGTACCCCATGACGGGTTGCCGGTGGTAAAACATCGACACTAACCAACGGAGTAGAAAAAAGAAAATAGAATGCCTTGAAAGCCCTGCTAGTTTGGTTTATGATCAGAAAGGGATGATGAGAGTGGCAGTAGATTTTTACAAAAAAAATGTTTACTAAGGACCTAGAGCCTTTCTTTAAGTTGGGACAAAAGTTTTGGGAAGAGGAGGATAAGATCTCTAGGAATGAAAATGAGTTACTCATAGCACCTTTTTCTAAGTCAGAGATCAAAGACGCCATTTTTAGCTGTTATGCAGAAGGTGCCCCTGGGCCGGATGGCTTACCCTTCCTCTTTTACCAAAAGTTTTGGAATCTCATTAAAAATGATGTGGTGCATCTTTTTAATGATTTTCATAGGGGGTGACTTAGACCTTAAGAGACTCAATTTTGCCTTGGTTACACTAATTCCAAATGTAGGGGAGGCAACAAACATGAAGCAATTCAGACCTATCAGTTTGTTAAATTGCAGCTTCAGAATTTTCTCTAAATTGCTAACTCTTAGGTTGACCTCTGTGGTTCAAAGGATAGTGGCTCCAACTCAATGTGCGTTTATAAAAGGAAGATATATTTTAGAAAGTGCAGTAGTGGCTCATGAGTTGGTTTATAGTGTGCATCAGAGTAGTGAACCTGGGGTTATTCTTAAACTAGACTATGAAAAAGCTTATGATAGAGTGTCTTGGAGTTTTCTCTTTGATATGTTAGAAGCCTGAGGTTTTGATCCAGTTTGGAAAAACTGGATTAGACACATTGTGGTGGGAGGATCTTTGGGTATTATGGTAAATGGGGAGGAAAGTTCCTATTTTAAGCCTGGCAAGGGCTTAAGACAGGGTGATCCTTTATCCCCTTTTCTTTTCAACTTGGTTGGAGATGGTGTGTCTAGAATGTTGAAAAAAGCTATAGATAGAGGGATTGTGACAGGGCTCCTAGAGGACTTTAGGCAAGGGGGTATTGTGGCTCTGCAGTATGCGGATGACACCATTTTATTTTCCAAAGCTGAGGAATCGGTGTTGGAAAATCTTAAATGTATTCTTATGTGGTACGAACAAATTTCGGGTATGAGAATCAATTTTCACAAAAGTGAAATGATCCCAATCAACTTAGAGGATGATGAAGTACACAGATTAGTCCATATTCTCTCCTGCCCTGTTGGCAATTTCTTTATTAAGTACCTAGGTATTTCGCTACATTTTGATGTTCTAACTAGAGATGACATACAACCTTTAGTGGATAAAATCATGAACAAAATTGCTGGATGGAGAGGAAGGCTGATGTCCCTTGCTGCTAGGGTAGTTTTAATCAAATCCTGTCTTTCTAGTATACATGTTTATCTTCTGTCTTTTATCAAATTCCCTAAATGGGCCATTAAAATGTTAAACACCCACATGGGTAATTTTCTTTGGGATGATTCTGAGAATAATCATAGATATCACTTAGCCAACTGGGAGTTAGTTTCTATGCATAAGGATTTTGGTGGTCTTAGGGTCCCTAATCTGAGAGATCTAAACTTATGCCTTCTGGCTTTGTGGCTTAAAAGATATAATTTGGATAGAGATAAACTCTGGAAAGAGTTAATAGATTTCAAGTATGATACTTTGAATCCTTATGTTCTGCTCACTAGAACTTCAATTGCTTCTAGTTTTTTTAAGGGTTTTATGTGGGCAGCATAGGCTGCTAAGATGGGTTTTCTGTGGAAGGTTGAAAATGGGAGGAAAGTTAGGTTTTGGGAGGATACTTGGTTAGGTTCGTCCAGTTTGGCCATACAGTTTTGGCCTATTTACCGGATCATTAATGAGCATGGGAAGACAGTTGCAGAGTTGTGGGATGGATCAAATTTGAAATGCACCTTTAGGAGAACAGTAAGCGATGACCTTTATCAGTTATGGTTAAAAGTAGTTGAATTAGTTTCAACAGTTCATCTTTCGCATGAGGAATATGAGATGATCTGGAAGTTTACTTCTAAAGGAACTTACTCTTCTCAATCGCTTTACAAAGTCATTAATTTTAGAGGGATTAAGCAAGTGCATGTATCGGTTGTTTGGGGGATTAAAGTTCCTCCAAGAGTCCATATGTTTTTATGGCTGTTGATTAATAACATAACTTTAACTAGGGATAATTTAGCCAAGCATAGAAAAGTAGAGAATGCAACTTGTCTTTTCTGTGTTGAGAATGAAAGCTGCCATCATTTATTTTTTGATTGTGCTGTTGCTAGGAGATGCTGGTCAGTTGTCTCTGATATTTTAGGAATACAAGTAGGTGGCGACATAATCGGTATAGGGCAGTTTTGGTTGAGTGACAAAAAGAATAGTGTTATTAACATGATAACCTCTGCTGTGTTGTGGTCGATTTGGAAACTTAGGAATGAGCTTTGTTTTCAGAGGTCTTGATGGAAAAGTATGGAGGTGTTGTTCTACAAAATCTTGGGCCTGCTACAGAACTAGATAGTTTTTTGCCCGGTGAACAAAAGGGAGCGGTTGGATGGTTTCCTGGAGAACCTGAAGACTGCAGCAAGGAGGGTTTCTTGGCTTTCCGATTTCACTAGAAACGCAATGCAAAGTTCTTCAGAAGCATGACGGCGGCCAATGATGAAGGGGCTCAGTTGCCTAGGAAGTGCTCAAGGCTGCTGGTGTTTCCGAGCTTTACCTGATGAAGGAGCTGAAACTGTCCTGTGATGTAATAGGGATGGTTCGTTAGTGCTGGTTTTTTTAGTGGCTGCTTCTGGAGTTTAACTATGTCAGTTTTGGTTGCTTGGTAGTGGCTAGTTGGTTGTTCACCGCCTGCCAGTTGGGCTTGGACGCTCTTTGAGCAAACTGTGCTATAAACTGTTTGGTCTTTTGATAATATTTGAAAGGCCGGGGCATTATGCCCTTGAACTCAAAAAAAAAATTGAATTCTAAATTGGTCGATTAAGTTGTTTGCTGCAGATCTATTTGAATTTTGGGTGTTGCTGTACCAGAGGTTGGTGATTGTGTTACTTAGGACTGAGGATTTCCCTTATGTTTTCTCTATTAATCTGAAAAGAACATATGAGCTTACTTGCATTCCAGGAATACAAAAATTGCTTGATAAGCTGTCAGCATACATCCTCGCGTAAAACTACTGACAGTGTAGCGTTTATCAGAGAAGCAACACGGACTGGAAAAGAATTCCAAATACCAGATACATTGCAGGGTTCCAAGGTGTTAAATTTTCCTTATCTGATTTGCCCTTTCAGTAATACGTAGAATTGGGGGAAAAATGTGGTTTAGCATATCTTTTGCATCCTCTTACTGGATGTCAGATATTCAGATACCATAACAATTATGCAAGAACCTGCACTGACTCAAATTGTCTATCTGATACTCCCTCCATCCCGCAATGTTTGTCGTTCTGGCACAGCATTTAAGCGTCTAGGTTCACAGGGTAGTCCATGCATCCGGACACAATGACGCCCAGGTTCAAACAACGTTTGATGCACCTCGTTCAAGGCTACAACGACTAATATATCGGGACAGAGGGAGTACTCCTGTTTCTGCCTTACCTATTCCTTAAAGGAATAAGAGCCCAGACATTTATACACCATGGTCCATGGATATCATCATTTCTGTTCTGTGTAACTCAGTGGACAATTGGGTGCTACGGTTTTTCTTTAAAACAAATCAGTGATATTCTATATTTATTTCGACCACGTGGTTAATTTTATGCAGCCCTCATGGCTAAAAAAAAAGACTCAGTATTCTGAACTTTGTTTCCCTCTCCTTGTTTAGAATGCAAACAATATTCAGACTTTCAGAGACAGCAGACCGCACCATGTTCCACAATGTTGTTAGAGCAGATTCGCTTTGCATTGTTTTCACTGTTGCAAGAGTAGCCAGTCCATTTTAATTATGAGGTTTGTTATGCCCTGTCATTTCAAGTATGAAATTGATTCCACATTTCTGCACCACCAAGAGTACAGCTCTTCGCTTGGTTACTCTCAAAAGGAAGAATCCAGTGCAGAGCAAACCTACATCGCAAGCACATTGTGGACTCCCCAAACTGTTCGGTGTGTGGAGCTGCAGAAGAGACACCAGACCACATCATGTTCCATTGCGCCGTTGCTGAGCAGTTTTGGTCAAGTCTGGGACTGGAAATCGGTGCTGGCACCTCAACCAGTAGACTTCACTGCATACCAAAAATTGGCAGCCTCCACTCAGCCCTTGTAAACCTTCGTGTATATCTTGTAATGATGTAACTGGTGCCTAAATTCAATAAAATCAGGAGGGGTAACCCCCGTTGAAGTTTTCAAAAGAAAAAAAATTGATTCCACGTTTCGTTCCACCTTGGGTGTAGGTACTGCACCTTCCCCTGACATTTTTTTTCCCAGATGGGCTCCTGGGCCACAGGCTGCCAGGCAGCCGGGTCTTCATGACTGTCTATACTATATACAGGCCCAGGAGCGTGTTCGGCTGGTCAGCTTTTGCTGGCTGGCTGGCCTTTTTTTTTAGCTAGATCGGTGTTTTTCTCTCACTAAATTTTAGTATGAACAGTATTTTTCAGCTGCTGCAGTAGTAATTTAATGCCAGCCGAACACTCTCCAGAATTCTCAGCCTTGAACAGCCTGTGGGGGAGGTTTGTGCTTGTGCTTGTGCTAGTGGGGAACGCGCGGCGACGGGCAATGGCTATCGAATCGGACGGTGGTGGCGGCGACGGCGCCAGAGGGAAGAGGAGGCGGCGGGTGGATGTTTTCCACATCTTAGCGCTACGGGATATTTAACTTTTTACCATCATAAAGGATGGCGCCTCCTTAAATAGCAGCTTTAGATTTGACGCTACGTTTTTAGCAGCATAGAGAGAAAAATGATAAACATTTACCAGTTTTGCTCGCGTGACACGCTAGCTCCGCTTTCCAACTTGAATCCGACTCAGCATCCTCACGTAAACTGACCACCCCTGCCCCTAGCATTCCCTCCCCCATTACTGACACACGGGCCCCACAAGTTAGATTCTTCTTCAACCTCCGGCCATCACCACACAGGGAGGAAGGGGAGGAGCTCGTGCAGTTCATGGTGACACCACCCGTCTCCACCCGAGACGCCAGTGACCCCGACGAGGCCGCGTCCACCGCCGGAGCCAGGGTCACGCCAGACGAAGCCGACCTCGCTCGTCGGAGCCAGGGACGGGCGGCGCTCGCTAGAGCCGAGGTCACGTCCACTGGAGCCGGGGTCACGTCCGTGCCGTGTTGCTTCCTCCTCCTCTTGTGCTTGTTCTTGCCCTTGGACGATGCCTCGGCCATGGGCGGGGGCGTCGTCGCGGGAGGCAGCGACGCGGGCGCCTCGACCGGGGGTGGTGTGGCCGTCGGTGGAGGCGCCGCGGCGGGCGGCATCACGGCGGGTGGGAGCACCACGGGCGGCGTCGTGGGAGGTGGTGTGACCGGTGGCGGTGCGACCGGCGGTGGCTTTGCTGGTGCGACAGGGGTGGCGGTGGGCGTTGGCATTGTCGGGGTGGTAGTGGGCGCCGGCGTCGCCGGGGTCGTGGGTGCGGCAGGGGTCGTGAGTGAAGTTGGCGGTGACTGTGCCACGATGGTGGCGAGGTGGAGCACGAGGAGGGCGTCGAGCACGGCGAGGCGGCGCCATTGCCGGAGCAGCGGCGCGGCCATGCTGCCGGCGGTGGCGGTCTGCTTGTTGGGGGTGCGTGCGGATGCTCCGGCTAGAGAACGAAGGAGAATCTAACGTGGGGCCCGTGTGTCAGTGAGGAGGATAAAGACGCCAAGGGCAGGGGAGGTCTTTTTATCTGAGCCTGCTGACTCGGATCCGAGCTGGACAGCGGAGCTGGCATGCCACGCGAGAAGTGGTAAATGTGTATCGTTTTTCTCTCTCTGCTGCTAAAAGTGTAGCGCCAAACCTAAAGCTGCTATTTGAGGAGGCGTCATCCGTTACGATGGTAAAAAGTTAAATATCCCCAGCGCTGTCGGACGACCTACGACGGCGCATCCTGACCCACCTCCCACTCAAGGACGCCATCCGCACGAGGGCGCTCGCACAGGGGTGGCACGACCTCTGGAAGAGCCGCTGGTCGGAACCGACATCCTGCCTCGACATCCACCTCCTCCCCGGCGACAAGCCGACAGAGGTGTTCCGCTTGCTGGAGAGCAGCCCGCGTCGCCGCCTTGACCGCTTCTCCCTCGTCGTAGACAACCAGAAGCTCAGGTCAGGAACCACCACCTTAGGCGCCTCCTCGCGTACGCCGCCGAGTGCCGTGTCGAGGACCTCGAGATCGATCTGCGTGGCTGCAAGCCCAGCAAGAAGTTCAACTACCACCTGCCGCTATCGAGCCCCCTCCTCGCGCATATCTCCCTCCGCAACATCAACATAAGCGACCTGTACTACAAGGATGCGCAACCATTCTGTGCGCTCGAGGTCATCTGCCTCCACTCCGTCACCAGTAGTGTGAGGTTCACCAGAGTTCTGGCACTGTGTACCCGCCTCCGCATTCTCGACCTGCGCCGCTGCTACTGTGGCCACCGTCACATCCCACCCCCGAACTCCCTGAGCCAAATCAACATCGCCGAATGCTACGGGGAGACCAGGCTGCATACTGTGGGGGTGCCTATGCCTAGGCTCTGCTCCTTAGGCTGTCTCCAACAATTGTTATCCAAAATATAAGACTCATTTTACGTTTGGGTAGCGCTGCATGCAAATGATTCAATACCCATTTTGGTCTTCTCCAACAATAAGACTCAAAAGAGAACCCTTTCTGCAAATATGTCTTCAGGAGAGATGATACTCAGATTTGGATTTTATATCACTTCTGACACCTAAAATAGATATTGTGTTGGAGACCCATTCTGGATTTGGGTCTCCTGATAGATCTCCGGTTGGAGATAGCCTTACGCTACAGCAACGATTTCGTCTTTTATCCCTACCACCTTCGGAAGGGCGCCGCACCCACTGACCTCTACATCTGCCTTGGTGAGCCAATACCCCCCTACAGGTGGAATAGAATGCTCCCGGATGATCTCTCCGGTCTCACAGTACTCACCGTCTGCAGCAATGCCCTCAAGGTACGCTCATGAATTGTTTGGTTGCAAAAAGGCATGCATATATATATATATATATATATATATATATATATATATAACTACTATCCTATAGCTGGCTGCAGAATAACTTATTCTGTAGCCACTTTGAGTTACGATAATTACTATGTTAATTTACGAGATTTACAGTAACTCCTTACTAAGTGGTTTACTATAACGTTATGGTAAATATTCCCATGTGTTATAGTAACCCAACTATCGTAAATATGTATTGACATTATCGTAAATATGCATATATATATATATATATATATATATATATTCTTTTCAAGTTTCATTAACCATGCCCTTTAGGTTGCATCTTCCTTGTTGAACGATGGACCAAATTGCCGATGGGACAAGATGAGCAAATTGCCGAATTTGAAAGAGCTACAGCTGCTGATGCTTGAAATGGAGACGCAAAACCTAGCTGACATTTATCTGCTCCTCAAGTCTTGCCACTTTTCTAATCTTGAGAACCTATTTGTGCAGGTTACCATTTTTTACGGCTTTCTGTATCGCTTTGCTTAGTAGTCACTCTTGTCATTTTACTGAACCTGTGTCTGCATTCTTATTTGTTGAAATGATTCTGCGTGTTTGGGGTTAATCTTTGCAGCTCCCGGCTACCAGTGACGTGCCCTTGAGGGATTTAGTTGAAGAGGTGAGCGTAGAACTACCAGGGGATAGCTTAGTCAAGCTTGGAATGGTGAAGGTCATGAACTTCAATTGGCGGCGCTTTGAGGTGCAACTAGTGAGGGTCTATTCGGCAGGACTGAAAAATAAGCCAAAACACTGTTCCAGCTGATTGTTGTGAAAGAAAAACAATAAATCACTGTTCACATAAACAGTGATTCCATGAGTGGGCTGGCCAACCAGCCGAACAGGCCGTTGAGTCTTTTGTTGAGGAAGGCTACCTCCCTAAATAAATTGCTACTAGTTTCTCCCAATGTCGCGTCACTGCAAGTGCCTGGCGTACAAGAGGATAACCTTCTTCTCAAAGAAACTTTGGCTAGTGGACGCATTATTGTCGGTGAGTCCGATGATCCAGCAATTCAGCCATTTCATCCTGAGGTCTTTATCGAGGAGTAACTTTTTGTGCCTATCAATTTGTAGTCCAGTAGATCACAACAGTGGAGCGCTATCTGTTTGTGTGTAGTTTATTGATATGAATAAACCTGTACTATCCGTATGACTTCTTTTCTTTGATTTTACTATTGGTGGAGTAATTTGCATGGTATTCTTGTACATGCTTATTTTTTCATTGTGTTACCACTTTCATTTCAGAATTCAATATGAAGATGAAACCTTGCTGTATATATGAAAGAATGATTGTGTGACATGATGCCAGATACCTTCCTTTTTGGTTTGCTAGTATCAGATATCAGATTGCATCGCTTCAGCCTGGACCACAATTTGTTATCTGGAGTATGCCTTCTCGGCTTGTCCCAACATATCTTCTACAATTAAAAAGAACAAAGTGTAAACATTTTTGGTACGACATTTGTTTTGGTTCGTCCATCTACCAACGCTTGCGATCCCACGACATTTCCTTGATTGAATATTACCTGTCATGTGATAGAGGAATCACGATAAAATAGGAAATAGAAAAATATTGTGCTATCAATATATACA
Source organism: Miscanthus floridulus (assembly GCF_019320115.1). Classification (NCBI taxonomy): domain Eukaryota; kingdom Viridiplantae; phylum Streptophyta; class Magnoliopsida; order Poales; family Poaceae; genus Miscanthus; species Miscanthus floridulus. The sequence continues at coordinate 97,885,739 of NC_089598.1, read as the reverse complement.
TTGCATGTTTGTATGCACCAGCATACATAACAACAAGCAAAAGGAAAGAGAATTAACACAGAAGGAAAAAGAATTAAGACAAAAGGAACCTCTTTGTATTTATGAGAACCTTGTCAAATCTGGCTACATTTAATTACTTTCCCTCTTTGCATTTACAAAAGGGAAATTTTTTTCCTCCTTTCATTTGGTTTCACGCTCACGTGTTCCATCGCCCTCGCTTGCTGTTTCATACGTGAACCATAGTTGATGTCATCTGTCTTCCATGGCAAAGCCTCCCAATCCTAAGAGAAGGTCCCTACCTCTCCCTGACTGGAGATCCGGCCTACCAGAGGATCTCCTCGAGTCCATCGGGCAGCGTCTCGCGTCAGGCCACGATACGACGTCCTTCCGATCCGCTTGCTCCCCATGGCGCGCCGCCATCCCGTTCGCGACCTTCGGGCCGCTCCTGCTGCTCCCGTTCGACCCCGACTCGGACTGCGTCGGCTTCTACTGTGTCCCAGAGAAGAAGGTCTTGTCCAAGACACTGCCCGACCTGCGCGGCAAGGTGGCGTGCGGCTCCTCGTGTGGGTGGCTGGCGCTCATAGACGAGGCGGCGTCCGTGACGCTGCTAAATCCATTCGCCGGTGCCCGTACCCCCCGCGTTGAGCTCCCGCCAGCAGGCGAACACATCGCGGCGGCGTCCTCATCGGAACGCGTGTCTAGGGTCCACGACTGGTGGGTCCTCCATCCCACCAACGGCTACGGAGATGCGGATGCCGCAGGCAGAGCCATCAAGCTAGAAGACAGGAGGGACGTGTTCTTCTGTGAGATCGTGCTCTCAGCGTCGCCTGACGCCGCTGGCCGCGAGTGCGTGGCCATGGCCATGCTTGGGTGCTCCACGGAGGTCGCGTTCTGCCGTGTTGGAGTCGACAGCGCATGGACGCTGCTCGACACCAAGCTGGAGTTTTCCGTGGGGTCCATCGTCCACTGCCAAGACAAGTTCTTAGCGATCGATTGCACTGGAGAAATCTCCGTCTGCAGCAGCAACGCCGGCGGCGCTACTCCAACAGCGGCGCTGCTTCCATCGCTGTCGCCACCTGCAGGGCTCTGCCACCGCAGCTACCTGGAATCAAACGGTGAGTTGCACATTGTGGGTGCCATGATGAGCACGTTCCACGAGACACGGAGCTTCACCTACAGCAGTGCGATATACAAGTGCAACCTCCACGCCCGTATGCCGGAGTGGTCCAGGGCGAGGGACATCGGTGATCAGACACTGTTCATGTCTAAACATTTCAATGAAAGCTTCAGCGGAACAAGTGTATCCAAGTATAAGGAGAACAAAATCTACATGTCTGAGCCATTGTATGGGGATCCATACGACTTGGTCCATCGACTGAAGATCGTTGATATTGCTACCGGCGCATCTGAAGTGAAGACCGTCCAGAAAAAGATGCAGGGTTCTGAGGCTCTAGGTTGGATTCGACCCAATCTCTGGAAGCTCTAGAGTTTGTGAGCCTGCGACGCCGCGCACTCTGTGACTGTGTTAAATTCATAAACTTTGCTTTTTGGATTAAATGTTACTTTAACGTTGGTATTTAATTTAACAGTATTGTTATCTTATCGTGCGATCCGTGTATTTTTAGTATAAATTATTCGTTATCCCGTAGCAACGCACGGGCACGCTATCTTACAACTAAAAAGAACAAACTGTGGGTATTTTTTGGTGTGACAATTATTTTGGTTCGTCTGCCTACCCATGCCTATGATCCCACAATAATCATGCATGGAAGGAAACGATAATCATGCATGGAAGGAAACAATAATCATGCATGGAAGGAAACAATAATCATGCATAAAACAATAATCATGCATGAAAGGAAACATCAGTGGTGTCAAATAAAAGATGTGCATGTTATACATGGTGAGACTGGTGAACCTTCTGTCTTATTGGTAGTTGAGCTTGATAGTGTTCATCCGATCGAGTGAGTGAGCGATTCTAGTGCGATTGTATCGTGAGGTTGCATCGAGTAGCACTAGGTGGTCATCTTGCAAGCCGGTGGTACTTGTTACTTTTGGAGGTTGCCATCTCCTAGACGGCTTGGTGGTGGTCTCCGTCGAAGCCCACAAGAAGCTTGTGCGGTGCTTCGGAGAAGAGCTTTGTGAGGGGCAATGTGCTCACCTCGCGGGAGCCGCGAAGAGCAACTCTAGTTGAGCGTGTTATTGAGCTACCCTCACTTTCGGGGTAGGTTCTTGTGGTGCCCGACGTGCGGGCTTGACGGGTGATGCCACTTAGCCGCCGAACCACCAAGTGAGAGACTGACACAGTGTGGACGTAGCGTATTGGCAAGCACGTGAACCTCGGAAGAAAAATCACCGTGTCAAAATTGTTCTTCCTGTTGGTTTGTAATCCTCTTACACAAACTTGTAATTACTTTCATATACATTGTACTTGTGTAGTTGCTCTTGTAATTAGTTAGCTTGTGTAGCTCACTAGTTATCTTCTTGCTTGTGTAGCATAGAAGTAGCTTCCTTGCGTGGCTAATTTGATTTGTGTAACCTTGTTAGTCATATTCCTTAGTTTGTGTAGCTAAGTATTTGCGCTCTCTAATTTGACATTGGTTTCCTTGTTATTGAGCATTGCTAGTGAACTTAGGAGCTTTGTGCTTTTGCTTACTAGAATTATGTAGGAGCTACCCGGTGTGCAAAATACTAGTGGTATAGGTTTGTGTGACTTTGCTCCTAGAATTGGATAGATGAGCTTTAGCTAGCTTGGCACCTTAGTTGCTTAATTATGATCTTTGCAAGGTGCTAGAGAACATAGATAGAGAGGTGTAGTCTTGGCTAGACCTATTATTTTAATTCCGCATTTGTTTCGGTTAGTCGATGCGATTAAATTTAGAAAGGACTATTCACCCCCCTTCTAGTCCGCCATCTCGACCCTACACATGATTAATATGAAAACGGTGAGACGGTGTATCACAGTTTTGACTCCGCGGTAGATGATCCACATAACTACTATCCAGCGGAGTTCCATAACAGTCTGACCCCCAACAGGCTGCCTCCACACGTCTTGAAGCTCAAGCTCGGGTGTCCTGCCATATTGCTTAGGAATATTGACCCTGCCAATGGGCTATGCAATGGTACAAGACTAGTGGTGCGGGGGGTCCGAAGAAATACAATCGACGCAGAAAACGTGGTGGGGCAGCAAGCTGGAAAGCTGCTGGAAAGCAAGTATTCCTTCCTTGAATATCGCTATGCCCGTCTGATGACGAGATGTTCTCGTTTCAGTTTAGGAGGAAATAATTTCCAATCAGGCTGAGCTTTGCCCTGACGGTCAAGAAGTCACAGGGCCAAACTATCCCAAACGTAGGTGTGTACCTGCCCGCACCGGTGTTCTCTCACGGTCAGTTGTACGTTGCGATGTCTAGAGCCACGTTAAGAACGAATATTAAGATCCTTGCCCTCCCACCTGATGCGGATGCACAAGAGGAGGCCAAAAAGATAGAGAAGAAAAATGCTAAAAAGAATGTCGAGGAAAAAATAAGAATACATCAAATAAAAAAGGTAAGGATAAGAAGACCCCAACAGTGGATGGAACTTTTACGAAGAATATTATATTTAAGGGGGTTTTGACGCTATAGGCGAGGTAATAGAACATTACTAATGCATACAATGCATTTTTCATTCAATTTATATTGTACAAATATTATCTCACTAACGCCATATTTGTTGTTGTCTCTAGGTATTTTTAAATGATTTATCAGACTCTACACGGAGATGTTGTGTACACACTACATGCCAACTGAAAAATCATCCATACATGTTAGATTTACATTTTAAGAATATTGTCTGTGTAACATGTTTATATTTACTCAAATATTATATTTAAGTTTGTATATACGACCGCTTGTGCATGGTCTTCATCCCGAACGCTTGATGGCTAATCAACTATGTGTGAGATTAATAAATTATATGTGACATTGTGAGATTATTAAATTAATAAACTATGTGTGATGGCAAAATCAAAATTAAACATGTGTTCTATTGTTATAAAAATGACGCTTTGAGTGTTTTGTTCATAATATTTTGTTTTGTAACCATTCATAACTATTACAAGTGTATGTTATCAAAACCATGAGTTTTGTTGACTTCCTACATTTTTCTCATGTGCTGATCAACCGAATTAGCACCTGCTCAGCGTTGGGCCGTGACGCTGCGCTCTCTGTGACTATGTTAATTCCACAAACTTTGCTTTTTTGGATTAAATGTCACTTTAACATTGGTATTTAATTTTACAGTATTGTTATCTTATAGGTGGTGTTCACTGGTCTGAACCCGTTCAGCTAGCCGGCTGGTCCCCCTCACGTGTTACTGTTCATCGAACCAGCCGATCAGTGTTTTTCTCTCACAACAAACCAGCCGGAACAGTGTTTTTCAGCCAAGTTTCAGACCAGCGAACAGGGCCATAGTGTGATCCGTGTGTTTTAGTACAAAATGTTAGACATTTCATAGCAACGCACGGGCATACTACCCAGTAGATTTCTTAAAGGGAGAATATAAAATAAAAAAGAAAAGTTTTTCTGTACAAGGCTTACGCATGGGCCAAAAGCCCAAACCTAAGGCAGCACGCCTGGTCTGGCTTACGCATGGGCCAAAAGCCCCTAAGGTAGCACGCCTGGTCTGCTTGAACCTTTGAACGTCCATGTTTCGGCCCCGAATGGTCCCAGTTGGAGCGAGCGGCAGAGGGTGGATGAGCAAGGGGATCAATGCGAAGTGGTGGACTCGGATGTGGTCGTGATGGACCGCATCTCTGCGCTGCCGGACGAGCTGCGGCAACGCATCCTGACGCACCTCCCCCTCAAGGACGCCATCCGCACGGGGGCGCTCGCGCGCGGGTGGCTCGACCTGTGGAAGGGCCGGTGGGCGCACCGCGCCTCCCTCGAGGTGCACCTCTGCTCCCGCAACGACCCACGGAGAGAGCTGGACGCGCTGGCGCGCGAGCCGCGACCGCGCTGCCGCCTCGACCGCTTCTCCCTCATCGTCGACATGTCCAAACTCAAGTCCTCGGAGCTCCAGGGCTTTCTCGACTACGCCGCCGAGTGCGGCGTCGAGGACCTCCATGTGGAGACGCGCAATGCGACGGCCGAGGAGAAGCTCAACTTCCACCTGCCGCTGTCGAGCCCGTCCCTCGCGTGGCTCTCGCTCCGCCGCATCCGCGTCTCCAGCATGCACGTCAAAGGCGCCCGGCCGTTCCACGCTCTCGAGGTCATCCGGCTCCACTCAGTTCACATTGGCGAGATGGTTTTCTCAAAAATGATGTCGCTGTGCCCTGGCCTCCTCACTCTCGACCTGCGCGACTGCAGCTGTCACGGCTTTTACTTGTATGCCATTCCTACGAACCTGAGGAGTATTAGCGTCACGGAGTGTCTTGGATTCATCTGTTTGAACGTCAAACGTTTGCCTAGCCTCCGATCTTTCCGCTACAGTGGTGACTTCCTCGAGGACCCCTTCAGACTCCCACGGAAGGTCAGGCTTGCTGATCTCTATATTCGGTTTGCTTATTCAGTATCAATCAAGTACAATGCCAGAATGTTGAGTAATTCTCTCCCGAAGGATTTATCTGGCCTCAACGTTCTCACCATCTGTTCCAATGATCTCCCGGTATTTGCTCCTTATTGAATTTTACTTTATTGTCTTCTTATCACTAACTTTAAGTTGTTTGATTCCACGAAAAACAAAAGAAAACCATCATAGTTTTATTTACCTAATCATTCCTTTTGTTTCAGTCTTTCTTGACAAGTGATGAAGGAAGTTCTCGTTTGCCCAATCTCAGCTTAAACAGTTTGAGAGAGCTATAGCTACTCATGTTAAAAATGGATGCTGTCAACCTAGCTGACCTTTATGTGTTCCTCAAGACCTGCCAATGTCCTAATCTGGAGAGGCTCTTTGTGCAGGTTAACACGCCTTCATCACCTTGCTAAATCTCTTTGCTTCATGACATCATTCGATCTTTTCGCTTCATCTATATCTGAGCTCTTATCGAATTGTAATGCTTCTGAATGATTATGGCTTATCTTTGTAGCTCCCGGAATCTAGATATGAACACATGGAACGTTCAACTGATGGGGTGAGTGAAGAACCACCAGAGGATGGCCTAGACAACCTTGTCATGGTAAAGATCATGAACTTCAATTTGCCATGCACTGAGGTGCAACTAGTGAGTTTTCTGATGAGGAAAGCTATCTCCCTGCGTAAACTGTTAATAGTTTCTCCCAATGCCACTCCATTGGATTTGCCTGGTGTACAAGAAGCAGACTTTTTGCTTTTCAGAGAAGCTTTAGCCAATGGTAAGATAATGTTGAGTGAGTCTGACGATGCTGCAACTCAACCATATCATTCCGAAGTACCAAGTTCTAGTTCTCAGTGACGAGTCTGGTTGAAGCCCTATGAATAGTAATAGTCCTAGACAATCAGGAAATTATGCTTTTGGTTGTAGCTCTTATATATTGATAAAAGGGTTTTTTTGATCTACGCCATTGCAATTTTACAAGTTTGGAGATACGCCATTACAATTCGTCTATTTGGAAAACTGCCATTATAATTTTATCTCTCACTCGTCCGTGCCATTTTGTACACATACAACGTATATGGGCCCATTGTCAGGCATGTATGCCTACACAAACGCATACGGACATTACGTCCCGCTTCCTCCGTTAGAGTAAGCTCGCCGTTGCTCTCTACTACATCGCCGCCGTGCTGGCTGCCGTCGACGAGCTCCACCTCGCGCAGTGCCCGCCGCGAGGGAGAGCCGCTCTGCACACGGGACGACGAGCGCAGGCATCCTGGCAGCACTGCTATTCACACTCCGACTTAGGGCTAGTGGCGCGCCGCCGCTGCCCCTCGTCCTCTGCAATACGGTGCGCCTCGTGCTGGTCCCTTGCTCGCCGTTCTTGTTCCGGTTGCGGGACGTGTGGGCCGCCACGTGCGCAGCCGAGGTGGTGGAGGTGGCGTCCATGGTGGATCCGCGCCGTCGCGGCGGGCAACCCCATGGCAGCGTCGCACGTGCTCAAATGCCAGCGCGAGTTCCCCACCGCGGCCGCCATCGACAACCTCCTCGTCATGTCCATCAGCACAGGGACGTCAGCACGGCGTCGCGGGGCATCGGTCGCGCCATCACGGCGCACCTGTGCTTGGGCGCGAGCCTAGAGCTGGGCTACGCGTCGCGCTCCGACGAGGCGGCCGCCGCCCACGACTCCCTTAGGCTGAGGATGCGCCTGGACGCGGCTCGGGCACGCGGGACAGCGAGCTTGGTCTTGGCGAGCGACAAGCGTAGGAGCGCTGCTGGGGGGCTCGGCGCGTGAGACGGTGAGCTGCAAGCGTGGACGACTCGGGTGGCTTGGCGTGCGCGACGGCGAGCAGCAAGCACAGGCGTGCTAACTCGGGTGGCTTGGTGTGCAAGACGGCGAGCAGCAAGTGCAGGCGGACTGACTCGGGTGGCTTGGCATTCGCAACGGCGAGATCGGTGCCTCGATCGCACATGGGACAACGAGCGAAGGTGTGCTGCTCCAGTGGCTCGGCGCGCGTGAGTGCGTGCGGCAATGCCCTCTTTTTTCTTCCACCCTCTCCTGCTTGCATGCTTCCATGGCGTCTACAGAGCTCCCACAAGCCAACCATCACCTGTTAGTTGATCTCCACCAATAGGCCCAACGGCCTATTGGGCCCTTGTCTTTGCTCCCTGATCGGGGGAGCCCAACCCTAATACGGTTGGTGGGCCCCTGTCGCACAGCACATATAAAAGGTAAGGTGGGGATAAGGGCTCTTGTTACGAGGTTCAATGGAGCCACCGCCATCCCACCCACAGTAAACCTAAACCGATCAAAGTAGTGCTGCCAGCGACGGGAAGCCCATCAACCTCACCGTCGCCATTGCAGCTCCACTGGACTTCATCTTCATCGCGTAGGACGCCTACTACACCGTGGCACCGGCGTCCACGTCGCTGCGGTGAAGCTCCGAAGGGCAAAGGAGCCCTACTACGGATCTACGGTTACACAGAAAGGTACACTATGATTCTAACAATGGTACCAGAGCCAGGTTGTCGGTGTGTAACCCTAACCCTAATTGGGTAAAAGAAATGGAAAAGGGACCGGGGGTGGCGGACGTCACTGGAACCCCGGTCACCATAGCCACCGCGTAGGGAAAAGTGCCGGTGCGGCAAGAAAAGAAAAGAGTTCCTTACGGATCTGAACAGAGAAGGGGTTCACTAACCTAAACCCGTAAAAGCCTTCAACGGGAAGAAAAACAGTAGAAAGAAGAAGAAGAGTGGGTTCGGATTTGGTCGAACCCTAAGACCTAACCCTAATTTTAACCCCATCCCATATCGGGTTGATCCCAAAAGAAGAAGGGGAAGGGGGCAGAAGGGGAATGAATCAGTCTCGGGGAAGAACAATGAACCCTAGCATCTCGATCTCGAATCAAAACAAATCGGGTTCAACCGAACCCTAACCCTAACTCGCATGGAGAAAGGGAAAAAGGGGAAAGCCATTCGGATGAACTCCGAAAAGAAAAAGAAATCAAAAGAAAAATGAAACCTACCCCAATCGGTTGAATCCGTAGAAAGAAGCAGATCCAAAAAGAAAAGAAAGAAGATTCAAAAGAAAATCAGAGAAGGGGAAGGTCGGATTCCGAACCCTAACCCTAGATCTAAACCCTAATCCCCACCTCAGGTTCGGATAAGAGAAGAGAAATCCAAATAGGAGAAAGGGGAAAAGAGGAATGGACCTACCTCGCCGTGCGTCGGAATGGCCCTTCGCCGGCGCGGGAGAAGAAGAGCCGAGCCGAGGGCAGCTCCTCGCCGGGCTCAGCCAAGGGGACGCCGTGGCCAGGCCGCTCGACGGCGGCATGCTCACCCGTTGGGGAGCACGCGCGCCGGCGAGGGGGCCGGTGACGGCGCCATGGTCGCTCCACCGCCGTAGTTGCTCGATCGCCGCTCGGTGCTCGCTGCGCTGAGAGAGAAGAGAGACAGGCGAAGAGAGAGAAGCATAGAGTGCGAATGAGCTAGGGTTTGGAGGGCGCGGCCACGGGCAGGGTTTTTGTTCTCCCTATCCACGCGCGCTACCGTCCGATCAGAAATGAACGGCGCCGGTTGATTGGGCCGGCTTTCAGCCCAGGCGGGCGCGAGCGCCAGGCCACTTTCCTGGCCTAGGCCCAGGTTGCGGCCTGGGCGTGGGAGGAAGTGCCGCGAGCGTGTGCGAGTGCACTGTTCCAGCAGGCCGGGTCACGTACTGTAGCTGATGGGCTATGTACTGTTCCTACAGGCCGGGCCAAAATGAATAGAAGATTATAGAAATGTTTTATTTAATTTCAGAAGCTGATTTGAATGAATTTTAATGGTTTAAAATTTCTGGTAAAATTACACCAATGTGTTATTTTTCCAGAAAGTAGATATGAACCAGAAAAGCTTCTGAAAAATAGATAATGAGTTTTTTTCATGCTTTTCCTTTTTCCAGCAAATGTTTCTTTCCTAGAAATTGATTAATGGCTTAAAGTAAATAGAAAAAGTAATTTTTCCCTGTGGGTAAAATTAAAGAAAAAGAAAGTTTTTCCGCTGCTAAAGAAATTGTTTATTCTCCAGTTAATTTGTACCAACGTGATATTTAATTGAAGAAAAAGAGACTTTGACATGACTGCTAAAGAAAAGTTTATTCTCCAGTTATTTTGTACCAATGTGATATTTAATTGGAGAAAAAGTGTTGACATGATTATGATGTTGTTATTTTCTGACCAACGTTGTTAATAACAATATCATAATTTTAATGATTTATGCATTAATTTTACTTCTGCCCAATGGTGATGTAGAATTAGTGTATACGAACAGTTGTATGTTTTGATTTTGACCAACGTTGGAATCAAGGCATGCAAATGGTATTAATTTTATGTTAAGAAAATGTTTGTCATGGTTTTCATCTTGTCTAAGGTGAACTGGGTAGTCATCTCACCGTGTTCTACTGAGTCTGTGGCACCGGTGAGAGAGACAAACGAGGTTGATGCCGTTTGAGCAACTAAAGAGAGAGATTTTGAATCCCAAAAGATGTCCTATGACTTTGAGCATAGGAAGAGGGTCACTACCAACAAGAAATTTTTTTGCTGTGATAAAGAACACGATTGAGCCTGCAATTGTGGGTTCAATCCCAGAGTATGACACGGTCACTGAATACCTCGATAGAATAAAGAGTCAGTTCACTGGCTCTTTAAAGACATATGCTACCCAGCTGATAAAGCAGCTGGTGACAGAGAGTCACTCTGGAAATGGTGGCATAAGAGAGCTCACGATGCGTCGTCGAAATTATGACACTATTGTTTAGGCCATATTTCGAGGAGGAGAATAGAAAGACTAGTTAAGAATGATATATTCTTCCTCCATTAGAGCTCTTAGATTTAGAACAATGCACAGAATGGATAAAAGGAAAGTATGTAAAGAAAGATGACAAACGAAGCGTAGGAATTTTATAGATTATTCACACAGACATCTGTGGTCAGTTTCCTGTAAAGAGTGTGAATGGTTATGATTCATTCATAACATTCACAAATGATTACTCCCATTATAGCTATATTTATCCAATCAAAGAAAGAACAAAATCATTTGATAAATTTAAGATATTAAAGATTAAGATAGTCAGGTCTGACTGTGGGGGAGTACTACGGTCGGCATACCCTAAAAGAATGGCATAGTAGCCCAGTATTCTACACCGGGCGAACCTCAGCAGAATAGAGTAGCTAAAAGAATCAATCGTACCCTGATGGATATGGTGGACAGTATAATAAGTTACTCCACCTTACAGTTGAGCCTGTGAATGGAGGCGTTAAAACCGCCATTCATATTCTCAATAGAGTATCAAGAAAGCCGGTGCCCAAAACACCGTATGAGTTGTGGACAAAAAGAGTACCCTCACTAAACCACTTACATGTGTGTGGGGGAGCCCTGCTGAGGCTAAAGTATTTAACCGAAACATTGGGAAGTTAGATCCCAAAACAGTAAGTTGCCATTTGTTTGGCTACCTAGAAAAGTCAAAAGGTTTTCATTTTCTACTATCTAGAGAGACATACAAAGTTTGTGGAAACGAGACACGCTGTCTTCCTAGAGGACGAATTGATGAGGGGGGGGGGCATGGTAGCTCGAGAAATTGACCTTGAAGTGAAGCGGGTGTAAGCGCCCACTCCAATGATTCATGAGCCATTTTTCTCACTACCTGCTGTAGCTGCACCGATAGTGCTAGATACTATGGTGTCAGCACCTGTTGTTATCCCACCTGTGGCAACAATGAATGATGATGAGGAACCTATTCTTCAGGATCATATAGAACCTATTGCCACACATGAGGGAGAGCAACAGCAGCCTCAAACAGAAGATGTGCCAAATGTGAAGGGCCCTAGAAGGTCTCAAAGAGTTAGAAAATCAGCTATTCCTGCTGATTATGAAGTGTACAACACTAAGGAATTTCAAATGGAGGATGATCCCACCTCGTTTGAAGAAGCCATGAGTAGTGATCATTCATCAAAGTGGCTTAAGGCCATGGAAGATGAAATGAAATCAATGAATGTTAATAAAGTTTGGGATTTGGATATAATTCCTAAAGGAGCCAAAACAGTAGACTATAAATGGGTCTACAAAACAAAACTTGACTCTCAAGGAAATATAGAGAGATATAAAGCGCGATTTGTGGCAAAAGGCTTTATGCAAAGAGAAGGGATTGATTACAATGAGACCTTTTCTCCAGTCTCATGTAAAGTTTCATTCAGAATCATAATGGCATTAATGGCACGTTACGATTTAGAATTATATCAGATGGATGTAAAGACGGCATTTCTCAACGAAAACTTGGAGGAAAATATTTACGTGGCACAGCCGAAAGGTTTTGTCATGGAAGGAAAAGAACGAATGGGATGCCGCCTAAAGAAATCCATTTATGGATTAAAACAAGCTTCAAGACAGTGGTACTTGAAGTTTGATCAGATAATAAAGAATCTTGGGTTTAAAGAGAACGTAGAGGACAATTGTGTCTATACAAAGTTTGAGAATGGGAAGTTTATCTTCCTTGTCTTGTATGTGGATGATATCTTACTTGCTAGTAGTGATGTCAGTCTACTACTGGAGACAAATATGTTTTTGTCCTCAAAATTTGATATGAAAGATCTTGGTGAAGCTTCGTTCATTCTAGGGATCAAGATTCACCAAGATTGAAGTAAAGGGGTATTAGGACTGTCACAAAAGGCATACATAGAAAAGATCTTAAAGAAATTATGTATGCACAAATATAGTCCCTCACCTGCTCCTATAGTCAAGGGCGACAGATATAGGGATTTTAAATGCCCCAGGAACCAATATGAGATCGATCAAATAAAAGTGGTTCCATATGCTTCAGCTGTCGGAAGCTTGCAATATGCTCAAGTATGTACGCGCCCTTACTTGGCATTTGTTACCGGGTTACTTGGCAGATTCCAGAGCAATCCTAGAACAGAACACTAGAAATTGGTAAAGAAAGTCTTGCATTTTTTGTAAGGAACGAAAGGCCTCATGATGACGTATAGAAGATCTAATTCACTCCATATAGTGGGATATTCATATTCTGATTATGCGGGAGATGATAGAAAATCCATGTTGGGATATGTATTCACTCTCGCAAAGGGGAGCTATTTCATGGAAAAGCTCAAAGCAAACCGTCACTACATCGTCCACAATGTATGACAGTTTGTAGCGTGTTATGAGACAACAGACAGGTGAACTGGCTAAAGAAGTTCATACCCGGTTTGAAGGTGGTTGACGATATCTATAGACCACTTAAGTTATACTACGATTATAATCTGGCAGTATAGTATGCTCACAACATAAGTCAAGTGGTGCTGCCAAATACATTGACATAGAGTATTATATTGTGATAGATAAAGTCTGGGATCAAATCATAAGTCTTGAGCATATAAGTATAGAAAAGATACTCGCGGATCCACTTACAAAAGGCTTACCACCCAACGTGTTCAAAGAACATGGTGTTCAGAGAACATGTAGCTAGCATGGGTTTAAGGGAAAGCCTAAAATTCCTAGACAAAAGAAGGCCCAAAGATAAGTATCTATTTTAGAACAGAGTAGTGTGTTGTAACTGTTAAATCTATCGGCAATGGACCGTGACGATGAGACATGCTCTATGCGCTAATCTGTAATGGAATGAACAAAAGTAAATGATATGAAATTGAAAGATGATAGTGAGATCAAGGGGAGAAATGTTAGTTGATCTCCACCAATAGGCCCAACGGCCTATTAGGCCCTTGTCTTTGCTCCCTGATCGGGGGAGCCCAACCCTAATATGGTTGGTGGGTCCATGTCGCACAGCACATATAAAAGGTAAGGTGGGGATCAGGGCTCTTGTTACGAGGTTCAACGGAGCCGCTGCCATCCCACCCACAGTAAACCTAAACCGATCAAAGTAATGCTGCCAACGACGGGAAGCCCATCAACCTCACCGTCGCCACTGCAGCTCCACTGGACTTCATCTTCATCACGCAGGACGCCTACTACACCGTGGCACCGGTGTCCACGTCGCTGTGGTGAAGCTCCGAAGGGCAAAGGAGCCTTACTACAGATCTACGGTTACACAGAAAGGTACACTATAATTCTAACATCACCTTCATCTCCTCCAACCCCGTGGTCCCGTGCATCTAGGAGGTAGGAGCTCGCCTTGGGAGGAGCTTGGCGAAGGGGACGGATGGGGCTCTCCCAGGGAGGAGCCGTGCCACGTCGCCGTGGAAGGCCGCTGTGTCGTGGATGGGGAGGAGGTCGCCCAAGGACAGCGTGTGTCCCACGCCCTCACTTGCTCCATTCAGCACCATGGCCTCGTGCGTTGCGGCCGACACGTACCCCGCCGTGCGCCGTGGCCAACACCACCACCAAGGCCTTCGACCGCGTGCTCGCCATGAACCTGCGCGAGTTCCCCGCAGCAGCCACCATCAACAACCGGCGCGAGTTCCCCATCGACGTAGACAGTGGGGCAGATCCCCGCGGGGAACCCTCGTCGCTCTCGCGCGCCATGGCATAGTAGCACACGGCTTCAATGCACACGTCGTGGAGAGCAGCGATGTCGACCATGGCAAAGGGCGCGGCGTTCGCGCGACGGTAGACGGGGTCAGGAGCAGCACCGAGCGCGGCATCCGAGGTTCTGTATGGCGCGCAGGCCGCCACTCACGCGCTGGTTACGACGGAGGAGGCGGAGGACTTAACGTCCGTATGCGCTGATGTACCCGTACGTGCCTGACAGTGGGCCCATATACGCTAGAGGCGTACAAAATGGCATGGATGAGTGAGAGATGGAATTATAATGACAGTTCTCCAAATAGATGAACTGTAATGGCGTATATCAAACTTGCAAAATTGTGATGGCGCGGATAAAAAAAACCTTGATAAAATATGAAGAAACCAATGTTGTCTCCCTACTGTCATGAGTCATGAATATTACTACTAGCAAAGTATTTAAATTGTATGGTATTCCAGTATATGCATGCTTTGATGTCCTGGTACCACTTCATGTATTGACATATTATCCTTATGAATTGAAGCAACTCTGTATCATCTATAAAAAGAAGATGAATTAAATTATGGAAGAGAAAATAGTAGTGATAATGTTCTATGTTGGTTTCTTACCTTAGGTATGATTGCATCGAAGTGGCGAGGTTTGCACTTATATACATGACTTGTAGTCTTGTTCCCAATTTTTTTTTTGATATGGTAATTTTTGGGAAGTGGATTGATATAATTATCTGTTGTAGTGTTATGGTCCCATGGAATGTGAACTAGAGAAGTATTTAATAAAAAATTTCTGTTAATAAATGTAAATGGTTCTCTATTTCCCTTTGCTATGGACCAAAGCAAAGTATGTGATTTCTCCTCAAATAAGGTGCAACGGATGAGAAACTGAATTGTTATGCTAAAACCACTATTTGGAGCTTGTGTCTACTCTATGTAGTAGCCCTGTAGGGCTTGTGTGTATGTTCTTTTGTGAGTGTGGGTGGGTGGGGGGAGGGGTTGGCTTCTTAGCTGTATTTTCTGTTCTTCAATGTTTACTTATCTGTCTTCTTGTTTTCTTATCATCTATCAATGCTAAGTGCTATGGCATCTTCATTCTCCAATGTTCAGATGCCATAGCACTTAGTGTTAAGGAATCCACATCACATCAACTTGTCGATCTGTTGGTTGTTGGTACTTTGTTTCTGCACTACAGAGTGGTGAATTTCTTGAATCATAGTTCAGAAGTTTATCCATACTATTATGGACATCACCATTTCCATTTTATGTTACTTAGTGGTTTAAATGCGTTGCTGTACGTAATCTTCCTTTGAGAAATCATTGCTATTGGGGATTTCACACACTTCATTCCATCATCGGAGGCAGCCTAATGGTCAAAAGTCAAAACTGTTGCTGTGTGTGGACTCTGTTCAAGGTTCTTTGTGTATAATGTCTGATCATTTCAAGTATGATTCCAAATCTTTGTCCATCTCGGTGTAGTAGTAGAGCTACATCTTGTTTTTGCAAAACCTTTTTCCGATGGGCTACTGAGTACTGACCAGCAAGGCTGCAGGCCGCCTGGTCAATGGAAGCAAAAAAAAAAAAATCTCTTATTATATGGGAAACAAAAGTAGTTTTCTTAATAAAGGGAGAATAAAATAAGAGTTTGCCTGTACAGATACAATGCTTGCGCATGGGCCAAGAGCCCAACCATGTTTCGGCCCTGTATGGCCCCAACTCCTTTTCTAACCTCGCAGTCTCGCAGAACACCCAGCGGCGCATCGGTTCTGGGTTCTCTTGGACTTCTGGGTGGGTGAGAAGGAGAAGGAGAAAGGGTTTCCCCAAATTGGGGACGAGCGAGAAATGGCGATTGACTCCGGCGGCGGCAGCGGCGGCGGAGCGAAGAAGCAAAAGGTGGATGAGCATGACCGATGTGAGGCCGCGGGATCGGATGCGATCCGCGAAGACCGCATCTCGGCGCTCCCCGACGAGCTGCGGCTGCACATCCTGACGCACCTCCCCCTGAAGGACGCCATCCACACGGGGGCGCTCGCTCGCGGGTGGCGCGACCTGTGGAAGCGCCGGTGGGCGCACCGCGCCTCCGTCGAGGTGCACCTCCGCTCCCGCGACGACCTGCGGAGGGAGCTGGAGGCCCTGGCGCGCGAGCCGCGCCCGCGCCGCCGCCTCGAGCGCTTCTCCCTGATCGTCGACATCTGGAACCTCAAGTCCTCGGAACTCCGGCGTTTTCTCGATTACGCCGCCGAGTGCGGCGTCGAGGACCTCGACGTGGAGACGCGCAAGATCACGGCCGCGGACAAGCTCAACTTCCACCTGCCGGCGGTCTCAAGCCCGTCCCTGGCGTGCCTCTCGCTCCGCCGCATCAGCGTCTCCAGCATGTACTACAAGGGCGCCCGGGCGTTCCAGGCTCTCGAGGTCATCCGGCTCGTATCGGTCTCCTTTCGCTGGAAGGCTTTCAGAAAAATGATGGCGTTGTGCCCCAGCCTCCTCATTCTCGATCTGCGCAGCTGCTGCTGTTACGGTGACGGTTGGGTATTCTACGAGCTGCCACCAAAACTGAGGAATCTTACCGTCGCGGACTGTAGTAAGATCACCAGTCCGGACTTCGTGCGTGTGCCTAGCCTGCGCTCCTTTTGCTACAGCGGCCACTTCTCCAACTTGCCTTTATCCATTGTACGCCATGCCGTGCTTTCTGATCTTTATATTCACTTACGTGACTCACTACCGATGAAAGAGTGGAATATCTTTAAGTTGAGGGAATCTCTCCCGAAGGATTTATCCATCCTCAACGTTCTCACCATCTCTTACACAGCCCTCACGGTACTTTCTCCATATTGAATCTTGTTTATTATTTCTGATCTTCTTGTCACTCAGGAATAACTTTTATTTGCTTGATTTCCATAAATATGAAAGAAAAAATCATGGTTTTTTAAACCTAACCATGCCTTTTATTTAGGCTGCATCTGTCTTGTCAGCCGATGGAGCCAGTGCCCAGTTGCCCAATTTCAACTTACACAGTTTGAAAGAGCTACACCTACTCATGTTTGAAATGAAAGCTGCCGACCTATCCAACTTGTATCTGTTCCTCAAGACCGTCCAATGTCCTAATCTGGAGAGGCTTTTTGTGCAGGTTAACGCAATCAATGCCTTTGTAATTTCTTTGCTTTATAATCATCCTGTCTTTCTGACTATGGTTCTTCTTTGTAGTTCCCGGCCTATGGAGAGCCCATGGTCAGGGTAAAGGTGATGGAAGAGCCACCAGAAGATGGCTTAGACAACCTTGTCATGGTAAAGGTCATGAACTTCAACTGGTGCCCCTCCGAGGTGCAGCTAGTGAGTTTTCTGTTGAGGAAAGCTAGGTCTTTGCGTAAACTTTTAATAGTTTCTCGCAATGTCACTCCAGTGGATTTGCCTGGTACACCAGAAGCAGACCATTCACTTCTCAAAGAAGCTTTGGTCAATGGCAAGATAATGCTGATTGAGTCTGACAGTACAGCAACTCAACCGTATCATGAGGCCTTGATCAAGGTATTCTAGTTGTAAATCGCCAGTCGAGTCAGAGCCCTATGGATAGTAATATCAGCTTATCAGGGCATTATCCTTTTGGTTGTAGTTCCTATTGAGAAAATGATAAGATATGAAGAACGAATGTTGTCTCCTTAATTTTTTTCTTGAATATTACAACAACAACAACAACAACAACATAGCCTTTCAGTCCCAAGCAAGTTGGGGTAGGCTAGAGTTGAAACCCACCAAGAGCCCCAAGTCACGGTTCAGGCACTTCAATAGCTGCTTTCCAAATGTTGCATTATGCTCATGCTTTGCTATCCTGGCACAACTTGCATGATGTATTTGACATATTATCCTTATGATGATGAATCAGAGCAGCTCTGCCGCTTCATATTATCTTTCACAACTCTAATGTGAACCAGAAACAATGATAATGTTATATGTTGTTGGTTATCTTCCTTGTTGATATTTTACTTTGAGGTATCAGATTGAATCAAAGTGAAGAGGTCTGCGCTTACTTACATGACGTTTAGTCTTGTTGCCAACATATTTTTTTTTGATATGGTAACTTTCAGGAAGTAGCCTCATTGATAAACAGAGTGCACTGCTGATAGTGATGGATTTGATTATCTGTTGCGATTGCCATGGAGTGCGAACTATAGAAGCAAACTTGCTTTCAGAATTCTCTTTAACGTTTTTTCGTGGTTTATGGTTGCTGATTGAGTAATGGTTCTCTATCTCCCTTTGCTTTGGACCAAAGGGAAAAAAGGATTTCTACCTGAAATATGGTGTAGCGAACGGGAGATTGGATAACCTTATATCATTAAATAGATGAATTGTGATACTAAAACCACTCTTTGGAGCTTGCTGTCTGCTTTCAGTAGCATTTTTAGGTAGCTAGTCTGCACTATTTACTTTTCTGTCTTCTTGTTTTCTTGTGAACGCTTTCAATAATTATCAAAACAGTTCTGAACATTACAGTTATCGCTCCCAGCATACTTTATAAATTATAATCGAGCTTTGTGCTTTGTGATTATGAAAGTGGGCAGAGAATCTGATATTGTTGTTCCTTTTTTTAGTGCATAGAGTTCAGGTTTCAGTTGGAAAGAATAAACTTTCCTGCCTCGGGTCTTTATTTAGTCCTAAATGGTGAACATATGCCGATTTTTAAGGCCCGCCGCCGCTGCACGCACGCTTGTATGAGTTTGGTACTTTGCTTGCTTACTAGTTGCCTGAGGGCAGTGATACCATGGGATGATATCATAGGGTAATCGTGTGCATCCAGAGCTGTGTCATGCTCTTGTTTTTTGTTCTTCACATGTTTTAGCTGCCAATATGGTGGCTGCTTGATTTAATACTTCTACTCATGATTAAGCCATTTCTTCATTGTGTTGCTGCTACCGGGAACAGACCTTTATGTAGCACATGGCTGATGTCCTGATGCTTTGCTTGTCTACATGAGCACCAGTTCAAGTTAGTCATTTTTTGCTCAAGTCGATCTGGTACTGCATGCAAGTTCAATGACATATTGTGCGTACATAATAAAACTTTATCAATATGTTTAAACCAATACTGAATCCATGAATTGCAGAAATGAATGCTGAAAACAATTTTTTATGTGGAGCAGTAATTCTCTAAGTTCCATTCAGCAAAGGTGCATTAGGAAAGAACAATGCACACATATAATTATAAGAAAAATATTAAGATACATAGTAGTAGTAAACATAATACAAATGCAGCTAGGGTCAATTAGTTGATTATATTTGGATATCTATATTTTTTATTGATACTCCAACACTTAAGATAATTCAGGGACAGACAATTTAGTCACCAGTGGAGGACTAAGATTGAGTACTTCATATATTGTTGAAAAAAAAATGAAAACGGGCTCAGCCCTGAAGACCACTTTTGATCTACCCTACTCTATAATACACCAGTTAGAATAGATCTACAGCCACACAACAAATGCCTGCTCTACAGTCATGACCTATGCTACATCCACACCCATGAATACACTCAAAAAATATAACACCATCAAAACGGATGCACCAGATTATCTCTTAGCCATTCTCTCTCATTACTCATCCAAATCCGACGGCTCATGATTAGTGGATCACCCTCCATCGCCCTCCCGCAACCAGCCGCCCATGCCCCGCCCACGCCCGCGCCCCTGTTGGCCACGGTTCGATTCCACACCCACGCACATTGTTTTTCTTTTTCCCCTTCTGTTCCGTCTGCACTTCCTCTTCTCGTCGCGGGGAAACAGCGTGCGACTAGGGTTCCCAGGCCGCCGCCACGCCTGGGACACCCACCGCCCCACCCTGCTCGAGTTCATCGGCGTCGACCGCCTGGGCCTCCTCTCCGAGGTCTTCGCTGTGCTGCACAACCTCCGCTGCGATATCGTCGACGCCAAGGCCTGGACGCACGGCGGCCGCGTCGCGGGTCAGGCGCATGGACTCTCGGCTCAGGCACGTCCTCCACGACGGCGCGGGCGGCGCGACGATGGTCCGGCCAGACGCCGCGGCATCAACATGGACCGGCGTCAACGAGGACGGGGAGGACCAGAGCCGCGCCGACATAGCGGAGGCGCCCACGGTGATTGCCAATCCCAACTTCGCCTGTTACTTCCGTTTGCTCGTCCATCAGGCCGTGTCCGTCACCAGGTCGACTGGATTGCTCGTCATGTGCTCGATGGAATGCACCAGGGATTCAGGGCAGTTTTAATTTAATGTATTTTATCTTCGTGCAGGTACAAGCCAGATGTAATTAAAGGGAAAATGGACTCAATAAGGCCAGAAGTGAAGGAGTATTATTTCAATTTGGTAACTACTGTATTTTTTAATATTTAGCAGGGTTGAAAATGACAGGCTAATGCTTGGTAGCTCGTACATGAACATTATAGTTGTTCTGCATTTAACAACTGTCAAGGACAGCTTCGAGTGCACATGTACAATACTATCAACGTCTTGCCATCTGTTGTAGAACATCTGTTTGTCAGATATTCAGTTTAACCATCAATAGGTCAATGATTCTGTAGATTGAGAACATAGAATTAGTACTCCTAGATTCTTCGTTGAGAGTACCTTTACGTTGTGGGAGGGTTATGTGGCTGGAGGAGGCAGGTTAGAATGCTGCTCCATGAGGTTGTGAGTTCGGTAACAGCAGGTAGCGACATTTAAGACTTCTGAAGAGTCCAGGGCTCTCTTCAGTCCTACTTTTCTTAAAAAATTATACAACATATATATTTTTTTATTTGAAACTACATATGTTCTTACAAATCACAAGTCAAACTGTCACATTTAGGACTGTCGATGTCCTAGAATCTACGTTTGTAACTGAGGTAATTGTTCATTAAAATTGCTTTATTAATTACAGTAGTACGTGGAGTGAAAGGGAAATGCTGAAATTAATTGCATAGGTTAGGCATAGCAACTGTCCAAACTTCCTAATCTGGAATAAGTTGTGCCTTGTTTTGTTTTAGATTCTTGTCCAGAGAATCTGTATCTAGGGAAAAAGAAGTATGCAAGACATGCAAACATAATCCTCTATATTTTTTCGTTAGTTGACTGTAGTTTGAATACTGCACCTCCGTTATTCATATACTTTGAATATCCTTGGGAAGCTCATGGGCTAAGGAATTAGGCACTTTGATATCCCCTGTATTTTGTTTCTGATGTACTGCCTTTGGAGAAAATTCATAGAAGCCATTGGTAAATTGAGTGTGTAGCTTTTAAGATTCTGCCTCCTGTTCCTGCACCCTTGATCCTGCCTTCATACTGGAAGCTCTTTTGTTGACTGGGAACTATGCAATGTCAGATTAACAGATTTTACTGTGATTTCTCTAATTGCATCTGTGTATTCTTGTTCTTAGTGTACTTGGTATGATTTTAACAAAAAAAACGGTAACTTTGGTATATCTAACTTGAATTTGTACCTGCCTCTTATTTTGGTAAGGATATGTAACTTCAGCATATACCATTATGAAACTGCAAAGATAGAACTCGTGTCCATTGAGAACTTGTATTTAAACTTGTTTGATATCTTCATATTGCTATTTGAGTAACTGACCTACAGGAGGCTGGAGGCCAAAAAGCAATAGTTGAGGAGCAAGCTGAGGATGCAGCCTTCATCAGGGAGGAACCTGATCATCGAGAAACGTGAATCTTAATGAATTTGATTGTTCGTTTTACTTTTTTATAGATTTTATCCTATTTTTTATTTTACCGTAGCGTTAGCACGGGCAATATACTGTATTTTTCTGGTTAAAAATAAGATTTTTTCTGGTTAAGATTCTCCTTTTTCTTTACAGTGCTAACGGGATTAAGGGCAAGTCAAGAAAAAAATATGGAGGTTGGGGATGGACGGATGGTATGTATCTTCTTCCTGTCTCTTTTTCTGTCTTTTTTGGCAATCGTTCCGGATGGATTTTTAGTTTTTGGCGGCTGCCGGATTAGGGTTCTGGATTTTTTGCTTTGCCAAGTGATTCATCCTGATACTGTTCAAAATTATGGCAGCCTGAATGCAGGGTAAGTTATGTTTTTAGCGTTTTAATTCCTGAGCACCAAATATTTTCAGACATAGGTAGTTGTCAGATTCCAGGGTTCAGTAGCTTAATTTACTATTTGTCAATTTTGATTTTGTCTATCTGTACCAGTAGGTTCAGATAGAATTGAAGAACATCTGCAGTACCATTTTCAATTGTGATCAAATTTATACTTGTCGGATTTTAGAGTTTAGGACTGGTTGTGTTGAATTCCTGGCTATTTTGTCGGATGGTTACAGTGAATCATGGAAATTGATTTCATATATTTTATTGTATTGTAATACTTCCTTCATCCCAAATTATAAGACGTTTGACTTTTTTGATCCCAAATTAGATATGTCTGATCCTGAAGACTGGTTTCTTTTCTCCTTTGTGAGGCATATTGCTGCACTTTGTTGACTGTTTTTCATTCATGGTTTGCAGTTCGTGGCCAGGAGACACACTATCTACTCTCAGGAAGTGCTGATGGTTCTACCATGGCTTGGAAGATTTGGTTCTAGCAAAGGAGAGGTAAACTTTATTGTGTATTCGGATGGTATTGTTGTTATTTGGGAGATGGCAATTGAGCCCACCCCCAGTGGTAAGATTGCTTCCTTGTGGATTGGCAATATTACTGTTAGGAGTCTAATCTTTTATGATTTTGACGGTTCTTGGGAATGTGCACTGCATTTGTACCTGTGATGATGGGCAGTAACCAACCTGTATAAAAAGGAAAGCAATTGGTCACTTTTCAGTATTTTATTCTATGACCAATATCAGGCCTTAGGAATAACAAATCTTACGTTGCCTGCTCTGTTTCAGAATTTTTTACTCAAGGTTATGAGATGGATACAGATTAAAAGCTTTTAAAAAGGAAGGCAACCACAACAACCACTAAGGCCCCGTTTGGCCGGGCTCCCGCGGGCTCCGGCTCCTGCACTGTAGCAGGGTGTTGGCCGCTGGGCGGCCGACAGGTGCATGGAGGAGCCAGAAAAACGAGCTTCTCCGGCTCCAGTTGTGCCAGTGAGAGAGGAAAGGGGGAGAGAAAAACTGCTCTGATGAACAGTAACCGGGTGTCGGCCGCTGGGTGGCCGGGCCAACAGGCTGGAGCCTGGCCAAACGGGGCCTAAGAATCAAGTGGTCAGCAGGTGAGGGCTACTCCTACTCAGAAGTCTGTTTATCATTACACTTTTGGCACCACACAGAAGTCAGTTTCTCTTTTTTACTCTCCACACAAGATGTCTGACTTTCATTCCTTTGTTTTTGTGCTTGTGCCTTTGTGGCTATGTGAATTTTTTTCTGCAATTTTAAACTGTTGCTTTTCCCAGGCATGTTTTGATAACAAAAATAATTCCTCACTGTTGCTTCTTTCTTTTTAGTGGCCTCAGTGTCTAGAATATTCAGATCACGTTTCCATTCAGCAGCCAATGAAATTATGCTCATCAAGAGTGTTACCCTCTAACTAGCATGAAAATATTTAATATTTTGTGGTATATAGTGGCCTCGCTGTCAAACATATTCATTTCATGGAGATTGGGGTAGCTGTTTAGTTGGTGACACTGATACGAAGAATACAACATTAAGCATTGAATTTGGCTTGCCATTTGCTGTATAAGCTTCTTTCTCTCGAGAAATCTTGTCAGAATAGGCTAAAAGCTACTACTATAATTGTTATTTTATGACAGTGAAGTGTAATAATTTGTAAAGGATGGGAATGCACTGAGGACCAAATTCTTGGTAGAGATGTTGAAGTACAACGACAACGAATCTAAGACAACATTCCTGAAGATATACAAGAACTTATTAGGCGTGAGGATTTAGGTGGCTTCAAAGATATAATAGTTGTGATGTTATTTATTTGAAATGTTGCTCTTTAAGCAGAATTGCAATCGACTCAACACTATGATAACTCATCATGAATCTCTTTTGGCGTGAATCTTAATCTCACTATTTACTTATTTTTAAGAAACATAGTTGTCTGGTTGTTCATGTGCATCCCTAAAAGCCGCCGTGGCGTTAGCACGGGCATTATACTAGTATTGTTAAATGAACAGCTTTTATTTGCATAAGTTGATACCATAATATTTCACTAGTATCTGTTAGAACTTTTGTTTCTGCATGACCGAGAAGTGAATTTCTTGAATCAAACTTCAGAAGTTTATGCATACTATCATTGACACCATCATTTCCGGTTGGTGTTACTTAGTCGATTAATTCATTGTTGCAATATTCCTCTGAAAAATCATTGGGGAATTCATAACATTTCTTTTCATTATCTGATTAATTTTTCTGCAGCCTCTCAATACAAAACTGTTGCTGTGGACTCTCTTCATGTATGAGTTTTATATTTTGCATGATCGTTTCAAGTATGATTCCAAAGTTTTGTCCATCTGGGTGTGGAACTCCGTCTTGTTTTGGCAAATTCTTTTTCAGACAAGCTACTGTGTACTGATACTGAATAGCAAGGCTCCAGGCTTCTTGATTATTGGAAGATTTTTCTCATTTATTATTATATTTAGAATAAAAGAAGTATGCTTTTTAATGAGAAAATAAAAGCTGCATGGACCAAAAGCTCAAAAATCAGTCTGCACTCTGATCCATCATTTTCCTTTTTTTAGGATTAATCCGCAGTCAGTGGTGGTCTGCTTGAGCCTTGAGCATCTAATAGGCATTAGTTTTGGCTTTGAATGGCCCATCTATTTTTGAGAAAATTGGATTTTTGCTGGTTTAAATAGTGGGGCTTCGCAAAATATGTGCTTCTTGTTTTCCCTGGCATTTTAACTATTTTCCTTTTTTTTTTCTCCTAGACTCCTACCCGAAAAGACAAAATTACGCTTATGCAAATGTGACGTACCTTGTATTGACTGTTGAACGCCTGCAGGCTGCAGGTGGCTAGCTAGGTGGTCTGTGTGGTCGCTGGGTGGCTGCTTGGCTTGCTGGCCGGCCGGCGTCGGCTGATGGTATGGTTGGCCGGCTGGCCGCCAGCATTGTACATGGGTCATATGACCATAATCTAATAAAAAAAAACATGTGCTATAGAGTTAAAAATATGTGTATCTTACAAATTCATAATTTGAGAATAAATAAGGATATCTCACAAATCCATAATTTGAGAATAAATGAGTTCATCTCACAAACCCATAAATTAAGCCTAAATGAGTTCATCTCACAAATCCATAAATGTATACTGAATGAGTTATCTCAGAAATCCATAATTAAATGAGTTCATCTCATAGCAAATAAACCATGAGTTTACATCTCACAAAATAAAGTGGTCACATATCACGGAATATCATTCATCCCATATGTAGCTTTCTCTCCGAGACAAATTTTTTTGGTGCAGTTGTATATTAAATGGCATAGGTTATACGTGTTACTGTTCTTACCTTCTAGTCATCCTTTCTCTAGTTGGTCTTTGTGGGGTGGTAAGTTCACCGCATAGTTTTTAACGTGCTTTCTAGTCTGCCTCTTTCTACAAGTAAAAATAAATAACTTTTGTAATGACATGGTAATTCAAGCTTTGAATGAAAAAAAAAACAATACTTGACTCTTTTTTTGTCCCATTGACTCGTGAGTTGTGACCCTTTTCACTGCATCTCTTGTTAGTCATTGGGGCTGTAAACATTTCTTTCCCCTTAGAATTGGTTTGGAGCGGTACCTTGTTGATGTCGTGCAACGAGGCCAGAGCCGGAACGGCAGGCAGCATGGGTACGTAGGATGAAACCCTTTTCCAAGTGGTTAAGGTCATCAATAACCCAAGTTACCTAGCATTTCTTTGCCATTTCTCCGTAAATGTTTGGCCATTGTTATGTTTTATGTGCTAATATATATACAATCTGGTTTGCATTGATGAGTACTATTTTAGTGCAGGAATCAAGCGCCCGCGTTTCGCTCCCAATTGACAAGAAAGACATTACATGCTTATTACATAAGGCTGGGTTATCTGGCACTCGAACTAAATACATATAGAAGGTAGTGGAACAATGCCAAATTCTTAGCAAGGCGAAAGCCAGCATCAGAGTCTAGACGAGCTCCAAATTAAGCTTTGCCAAGAAGTGAGAGGCGACACATGCAGTGTGTATTCTCCACGTGAATTATTAGTTTACATAGTATTCGCATTGTCTTTTTAGGAAGTTCAAGATACTTGCAAGAAACTTGGTAAAATGTCCTCTATGGGAACCCTCTATGTTTCCTATATTCAAGTGAAAACAATTCATAATTTGGGATAGAGTACTAAAAAGAATTTAAATGGATTATGTTTTCCCATAGGCAATATTTTTTATTGTCTGCTTATTTTATTTCCTAATGACATTTTTTTTAGCAAAAATATGACAATTTTATTTCCTAGTAACGGAGCACATTGGCTTACGCATGGGCCAAGAGCCCAAAACTCCGGCAGCACACCTGGTCTTCTTGAGCGTCCACGTTTCGGCCCTGAAAGGCACAGTTCCTTTAGTTTAACCTCGCAGGGTCGCAGCGGCCAGCACATCGGTTTCTGATTTTTCTCAAAAAAAAAAAAAAACACACATCGGTTTCTGCCTTTCTGGTTCCGGCGGAGTTGGGTGAGGGACGAGGCCAATGAGAGGAAGGGTTTTCCCCAAATCCGGGACGAGAATGGCCATCGGTTCCGACAGCGGCGGCGGCGGCGGACAGAAGAGGCAAAGGTGGATGACCGATGTGAGGCGGTGGCTTCGGATGCGGTCCCGGTATACCGCTTCTCGGCGTTGTCGGACGGGATATTTACCTTTTTATCATTCACTATGCCACTCTTAAAATTGCTTCTACATATTTACATATGCACCCAGACCGACGGGCGCACCAACTTAGAGTAACTAGCGCGCCCAAGCGAATACATGCATGCATGGAATTTTTTGTTGGTTCGAATCTTTGAAACAAATTTTCTTCTAAACCGTAACCCCGAGTTGCATCCGACTCAAAAAATATTCTGAGCAAAACTAGATCCAATATGGATATATTTTCTATCCTTTAAATGAGTTGCATGTCAATGTACTACCGATTGCAACTCTGTCTACCACCTAGTTGCAACTACTAGATTATAATTAGTTGCAACCAGTGCTAAATACGCTACAGCCAAGTTATAATTGTGTTGTAGAAGTGCTTGTAACTCATAGTACAACATATTGCAATTACGTATTTGAAAAAAAAGTTTATCAAATACAGCCTTCATTGCAACCAGTGCTAAATACGCTACAGCCAAGTTGCAATTGTATTGTAGAAGTGATTGCAACTCATAGTACAAATATTGCAATTACGTATTTGAAAAAAAACATTCATCAAATACAACCTTCATTGCAACCAGTGCTAAATACGCTACAGCCAAGTTGCAATTGTGTTGTAGAAGTGCTTGCGACTCATAGTACAATATATTGCAATTACGTATTTGAAAAAAAAAATCATCAAATACAGCCTTCATTGCAACCAGTGCTAAATGCGCTACAGCCAAGTTGTAATTGTGTTGTAGAAGTACTTGCAACTCATAGTACAACATATTGCAATTACGTATTTGAAAAAAAAAACTTCATCAAATACAGCCTTCATTGCAACCAGTGCTAAATACGCTACAACCAAGTTACAATTGTGTTGTAGAAGTGCTTGCAACTCATAGTACAACATATTGCAATTACGTATTTAAAAAAAAACTTCATTAAATACAGCCTTCATGGATCTCGTTTCGTTAAACATATTTTTTTCAACAACCTACTTTAAACAGAACTAAAATCGGATATATGGTTTATAAGATATCGTATTTTTTCGTTTAGAATCAACAAAAGGTTCCCTGCATGCATGTTTTCTGGTGGGTGGGTTGAGCTGATTGTCTCCATTTAGTTTTGCACGTAAGAGCGTGGACTTACCTCGCGCTCGCCGCTCGCCACGCTCCGCGTGTCTCGCCGCTCGCGCTCGCGTGTCGGATACACTCGCTTCACAGAATACAACCAGGTACATTTTAGCCTCGTCATATATATATATATATATATATATATATATATATATATATATATATATATATATATATACACTTCTAAACCTGAGCCTAGCTCAACCACGTCATTGAGCCACATCATCTTCAAATCTGTAGACGTTCGATTAGATCTCAACGGTAGATATTCAATGGCCTGACTAACCAGCAGGAGCCACTTCTGGAAAATACCAGGACTGTCTCTCCAGCTTCCCATCTCATTCAGTTGAATTCTTCGGCACGTCTCCCCATCAATAAAATAAGCACGTCTCTCCAACTTCCCTTCTCTAGAGATTATCCTGTTGCAATCAGAGATCCAAAGAAAAATCGTGCCCTGCTGTGTCAACTCGCTGGTGGGCTGTGGCGTGTGGCCAGCCCGACCTCACTCTGCTGCGAGAGAATTCACGAGCTTTCGGATGGACGAGGAAGCATACACGAGAGTCGAGTCGGAGCAATCTCCGCCTACTCAGCCCGACTCATTTTACGCGCCGATGGGTTTCTTCCCTTCCTCATCAGTCGTCACCCTGGACCACTGTGAGACCCCGCTAGCTGGGCCGGTCGTGGGCTGGGCAGAATGGATGATACTGTAGCACAAGGTGATGTGAGACAGCGTAGCTCGGGCTGTTGGTTACTGTAGCACGAGAACACTGTAGCACCGGAGTAGTACCACCTCGGAAGCTGAAGTTGAGCCAAACCAACTTAAATAGCCAGGTCAAAGGACGCGTAGTAACCTTCGGTTAACCGTTTTACGCGAAGCGAGGACGAAAACGTAAATAGGTACCTACGTAGGTGGGGCCCACTCCTCGGTAGAATGGGCCTGTGTTGTGTTCTGAGCCTGGGGTGTTACAAATGGTATTCAGAGCCACCTCTTGCGGTTTCACCCTCTCGGACGTGGGCCATGATAGTCGATCCTGGATACGTTTAAGTAGGTTGGTTCGGCCCTCGACGAGGACGTCGAGTCCTTAAGGGTGGGTGTATGTGAGACCCCGCTAGCTGGGCCGGCCGGTCGTGGGCTGTGCCGAATGGATGATACTGTAGCACAAGGTGATGTGAGGCAAAGTAGCTCGGGTTGTTGGTTACTGTAGCACGCGAACACTGTAGCACCGGAGTAGTACCACCTCGGAAGCTGAAGTTGAGCCAAACCAACTTAAATAGCCAGCCCAAAGGACGCGTAGTAACCTTTGGTTAACCGTTTTACGCGAAGCGAGGACGAAAGCGTAAATAGGTTGCTACGTAGGTGGGGCTCACTCCTCGGTAGAATGGGCCTGTGCTGTGTCCTGAGCCTGGGGCGTTACAACCGCGCATAAGCTAACGCGCATAAGCTCCATCGATGAAAGTCGACTTTCTCCTAATAATATTCATAAATAAAAATACTTACACTGGATTGGACTTCTACGCAACTACTAGCAGCTCCATAACGCTGGCACCTGCTGGCCTGCCGCGATGTTTTCTAGTTCATTAGCATACTCCAGCACTGTCAACTACCGGGCTATAGTCATCAGTAGCACGGGAAACAGAATACAAAAGAAAACGAAGTCGATCGGGCCTGCCTTTGCAGTCAATTTGCGTGTGCTTGTCTACATTTGCATCAGTTCAGAATTCAGATTACAGTTTTATGCTCTAGTTGGGTGAAGGCAAAGTTCAGTGACGTATTGTAAGTACTGAATGAAATTCTATTGGTATGTTTCAACCAATAATATTGAATTAATGAAATCGCAGAATCAACGGATGTTGATAACAATTTCTTATGTAGAGTAGCAATCCTTGTAAGTTCCATTCAGCAAAGGAAATATTTAGGATTATAAACAATGCACATATATATTTATATGAGAAACAACATTTCAGATATGTAGCAGTGGTAAACAGAATACAAATGCAGCAGGAGTACTTTTACTAGGATATATTTATTGTGGTTGATTGTTACTCTACTCTAATGCTTAGAAGCAGCGAAGAAGTTTTTTATTTAGGGAAAATAAAATAAGTAGAAGTAGTTGGGCCTTTTTCATTTGACGAGGGACGAATGGGCCTCCAACCTCACTTTGGAAGAGGCTAGCTTGATCAGTGGATGCAGACTGGCCTATCGAACACCCAACTGAAGCATACGGACTGGGCCCCCATTTGGGCCGCACGGTCGTGAGCCAGCTCCTCCATCCTGCGTATCTTACGCGGCAGCCCGCACACGTACTCCTGCGCGCGGCGCCCCTCGCCGGACAGACCAGCGCCGAGCTCCGCCACCTTCCACCTGCGCACGAAGTGCTCCACCATGTCGGCGTAGTCCGCCGCCGTGTACACCCCCGAGCGCTGCGCAACCGCCGATAAGTGATCGAAGAGGCGCTCTTCGCGGCCGTCGTCCATGAGCTCGCCGGGCATGGTGACCTTGGCGCGCATCACGGCGGTGACAGCCCGCACCATGCCGTCCGGGTCATCCTCGAAAGCCCTGGCGGAGGCCCTTGTGTAGGCGGCCTCGTGGCGCCTCTCGTCGGCCGCGATGACGCCGCAGAGCTTGGCGAGGCAGGCATCGCCGTGGAGGCCGGACTGCCTGGCGGTGCGGGCGTGGGAGACAAAGGTGGCGCGCTCCTGGAAGGAGCCGTAGATGAGGCTGTGGTACGCGCTGGAGGGCCGCAGCATGGCGCGCATGCCGCGGCCGAGGAGGGGTGCACCGTCGTCTCCACCCGCCGCATGTCCACGCGGCCGCACAGGTAGAGGTAGCGGTTGAGCAGGTCGCCGTGGCGGTTCTCCTCGGCGGTCCAGCCGCGCAGCCAGCGCGCCCAGCCGTGGTCGTCGCAGCCGGTGGCGTCGCTGCCGCCCGCCACGCGGTTGCCCATGCACATGTAGGCCGGCAGGCCCTCCTCCGTGACCATGTTGCCCACGAGGCAGACGAGGAGGTCGTCGGGCACGCCGGCAGCGCGGGCCTGGAGCTCCGCCACCTGGCTCCGCTGCTCGTCGGCAGAGACGGCGAAGGAGGGCAGCAGGTCGGCCGGCTGCCAGGCCTCCTCCACGGGGGTGAGCAGCGGCAGCATATGCTCGTCCACCCACCCGTCCTCCGCCAGGCGCCGCATCATCATCTCTTCCTGCTCATCAACATGAAAGGCAGTTGCGGCTGCGGTGGCCGCCGCCGTCGCTGCCGGATCCCAGCTGCGGCTGAGGAGATGTGCTTGCGAAGAAGACCGCTTCTTCACCAGCAACATCGTACTACCCGTCATCTTCTTGCTGCTTGTGCTGCTGCAGAAGCATTGCTTCACCGACATGGGCGGCGATAGTGCCAGTGACATGATCGTCATGAGCCCTGGCATGGTGATCACTCCCTATCTGTCCACTGCAGAGTATTTGCTATCGTTCTGCTCGACCCGACTGCACATGGACGTATATATATACAGAAATGTTATACAACACATGTGTGTTTTATCATAAAAAAAACAAATAGATTTTAGTCCACCGGATTATTGCCTCGATTTGTCTGCGTCGTTAGATCTGCGTCCAGACAGTGCGCTTTCTTATCGCGCAGCAGTGCACCAGCACTGGCCAGGGGACCCATGATGCGACGCGAACGGGCAGCACACGTGTATTTGCGATGCAGTGTATTTCTTATTCACGAACGGGCAGGGAACCGGCCCCTGTATTTTGTTCTTCCATAGAAAAAAAATTATTTTCTGTGATATGTGATTTGTGATATGTAGATCTGTGATCTTGTGATTGTCTTAAGATAGAAGAAGGCTAGGGGTAGAAGAAGAATAAAGGCTGTTGGATCTTAATCTTAGAGTGGAAAAAAATTCATTTGTTGAAATTGTATAAAACACATAGTTGTGCAGTAGACAAACTCTCTCTCTATATATATATGGAGCCAAGAGCCAGGGAGGTACTTAGAATTGATATCAAACCGTGGCGACCAGTGAGACCGGCAATGCGCATCACCATTGATACAAACTTAAATCAAATTACTAATATTATCCAAATGATGATGGTGATCTAGCCCGATGCTGTTTTTCTTGCGTGCGTATATGACACCCTCATGGAGGGGTATAGGACATGCCCTAGAGTTGCTAAAGGAAAGGACTGGATTGTATAGGACATGTCCTAGAGCTGCTAAAGGAAAGGACCTGGTTTCGTAGAATTAATAGTGTATAGCGGGAAAAAAAAGTTTGCATATGGAGAGCGTGATAATTGGATTCGAAAAAAGTGGGTACAAACCTGATCGTGAAAAAAATAAGCCGGCTGAAGCTGTTTTGTTGTGAGAGAAAAATATTGTAGATTTTAATTGATAAGCCGGCTGATAAGTTTAAGCGAATAGACTCTAGGATTCGAAAAAAGTACGACGAGAAATAGATGCAGGTTCGGATGGACCAATCAATTACTCATCAAATATGATGTTTGCAGCTATGGGACGAGAATCTTATTAATTAAACAAGTTGTTCCAGCTGTCCACATAAATCAGAGGAAATTCTAAAAAAAATTGCTAGCCTCCATATCAAATTGCAGATGTGATGTATGTCACTACAAGAAAAAAAATACATGGTATGTATTTCCCAATTCCATTTGAGCGGTCGATCGCCCGTTCGAGGATTGAGCGAACGATCCCACTCCCACCACATGCGTCGGACCGCGACGCCACTAGTTGGCGAACGTTCACAAAAACAGAATCAAGCGAACGATTTCAGACATCCCACGACTTTTTATTTTTGGCAAAAAAAAATTCCATAACTTTCTTTTTTGGAAAGTTTTTTATTTTTAGAAAAAAAGAAAAGTTACAAAGTTAGACGCATAACTTTTACGTATAATTTATACATCTAACTTATGCACATGCCTATCTAACTTATACACATGACTTCAACGTGACCTTCAACGTGACAAAGTTACGCACATAACTTATAACGTGACAAAATTATACATATAACTTATTACGTGACAAAATTTTATGTATAACTTATTACGTGCTTTAAAAATATAGGACTTATACACATAAAAGTTATATGTATAAGTCCTATATTTATCTGTATATAGGACTTAAACAGATAAATATAGGACTTATACCAAATTTTATGTATAATTTTATCACGTAATAAGTTATATGTATAAGTTATGTGCGTAACTTTATAACGTTGTTTACTAAGGGATAAACCAAACACACCCTTAGTTTACCAAGGGATGAAAAGCCCCTTTGAAAACTAAATGGCTTATTCAAATGATAACCACATGGATTGCTCATCCTTAGAAAAGTCTGGGATCCAAGAAGATTTGAGTTTCCAAACTATACCGTCGTATTTGGATCCTTGTAGATTGTAAAAGCTAGATTTTAGAAGCTGCAATAAGTGATTGTTTGGATCGTGGATTGCAGAAGCTGCTGTGACCGGTGTGTCTGGCTCAGCACCCTGACCGTCCATCGACAGTACCGGACGGAATCAGGGAGACAGATATGACAGTATGGCCCCACGGTGGTGGTGATGGCACAATAACTAATATCCTAAAAATGGCAAGGGCATTTTTGTCTTTTGTCTGTCTACAAGCTGCTGGAAGCTATATTCGTTTGAACTTATCAGTCGGCTTATCAGCCAAAATCTACAGTATTTTTCTCTCATAACAAATCAGCTTCAGCCGGCTTTAATACCAGTCGAACAGACCCACCTCTCGGCTCGTAGGATTGTAAAAGCTGAGACGGTTGGATCGTAAAAGCAGTCCCTGTTCGGGTTACCCCATATTCGGCTTGTTCAGCTTCTTTTTTTAGCCGGAATAATATTTTTCTCTCACAACAATTCAGCTAGAACAGTGTTTTGCAGCCAGTTTCAGCTAAGTTTTAGACCAGCGAACGGGGCCAGATTGGAGCATTTGACATCAGAGATTGCAAAAAGCTGGATTGTGCAATCCCCGTGGAATCTAAACAGGGGCTATAGCCACGTACTGTTCGCGTCATGTTCAGCTGATGGTTTCTGCAGCTGCTGATGATGCTGATTCGTTGAGAAAGAAAAACATTGTTCCATAGCTGAAAAGTAGTGCTGATTCTGGCTGATAAGCTTCCAGAGATGAGTTTCCAATCCGTACCTGCGACGCCAGCTTCTTAGAGGCTGACTCTGACATGCATGTGGTGTGGATACGGAGTAGCTCGTGTCTCCCATAATTTGCCCATATGCATGTACTCCCTCCGTCCTAAAATAGAGATTGTTATGGGATATGTGCAGGTCAAACTTTCTCATCTTTGACTAGCTTTGTAGAAAATACGTGTAACATTTATATCTCTAAATAAGTTTATTATGAAAATATATTGAACGATCTATTTAATGATATTAATTATATATTATAAATATTAATACTCTTTTACTCATAAATGGTTCTCGAGAAACGAGAACGACTTCTAGGCCGCGTTTAGTTGCCTGCGGAATCGGCGCCGCCCGATTCCCTGTAGCGATGTAGCGCACTGTAGCATTTCGTTTGTATTTGGTAATAATTATCCAATCGTTGACTAATTAGGCTCAAAACGTTCATCTCGCAAAGCACAACTAAACTGTGCAATTAGTTTTTAATTTCATCAACATTTAATACTCCATGCATGTACCGCAAGTTTAATGTGACAGGGAATCTTCTTTTTACATAGTGCCAAAGTTTGGATTTTGATGAAACTAAACATGGCCCTATTTTGAGACCAAAGGAGTACCATGCTTAATAACATTCCCTTAGTAGGGACGTAGCCAGCGGTGGGGCTAGGGGGGCTTCAGCCCCCCTACCCATCCTGAGCACGAAGAGTTTTTCTAAGTCCTCTTTTGAAATTTTATGCATACATGTATTAGATAGGAGAGGCTAAGGTTAAGAAAAGATAAAAAAATCTCTATTCTTTTGTTCAGCTTCACCTAAATTTTTTTTGGCTTCGTTCCTGCTTAGTACTGCTGCGTACTGGCCGAACGTTTTAAATGCTTGCAAACTAACGTCGCTGCTGCAGTACTCTCATTTACACGTGCATGTTCCTGGCTTCAGTACGAGCACTGTAGCGGTACCGCTGGTTATCCTGCCTATTTTTGGGTATAAATTAAATGTGATGTCACCCTAGTCTCAAAACCCTAAAACTACCCATATCTACGTCTAGTGCGTAGATTTAGTGAGAAAATAAGGGTTCCCAGGCTAGCATTTCTGTTTGGGGAATTTAGTTCATCTGCTGTCGGTGCTGATGTGTCCTGCAACGACGGTGAGATGAAGTTTTTGGTCTTTCAGTTTGTTTTCGATGACGGTGGCACCTCCGAACGGCCTAGAAGTTTCTTCCCGAGCTCCTCTGATGCCGTCTTTGCTGGTGGTGGTTTGGTCTTGGCGGAGGTCGGTGGGTGCTGTTAGTAATCTTGTGTGCACCGGTTAGGTAGGATTGCATGGCATCTTTCTGTTTCTAGCAGTTGCATGTGCGTGAGCCCCGATCTGTGGCGGCCGCACGCGTAGGAGGTTGTGGCGCATACTAGCTGCCCACGTACCTGAGTTCACGACATGGATGACTTTGCGGAGGCATGGGGATGGACGTGCCAAAACTCACGCAACGTGCTGATCATGTATGTGGCTCATAGTTGTTTAAGTTTCCAAATAAAAAGGAGAATAGAAGCACAGAAAAGCTGCGCTTTCAGGCAGCACCAAAATCATTGTGTTCTTGCTCGCTCATTCTCTCTCGCCGCCGCTCGTGTTCATCTCACTGGTGTTCACCGCCGTTCTGTTTCTAACAAGTGGCATCGGAGCTAGGTTGTGAGGAATCCTGCCGTCGCCATGGTGTCTCCGACGAGACCTCGTGGCCGTTCACCAGCCGGGAAGAAGGACGACTCCAAGAAGAACGATGGTTCCAGCGGCTCAGGCATCAAGACGCCGCAGCGCACGCCTTCGCCGACCCGTTCCCCTACTCACCGTTCATGCACGCGCGACGCACGCCGTTTGCGCACCCGCGACGCACGTCGCCTGTGGGAAGTCATCGTCGAGCGAATCATCTGGGAAGGCAGCTCCGACAACTGGGCGTAGTTAACGAAGACGAACTACCATGAGTGGTCGCTTTGCATGCAGCTGAAAATGCAGGCGCGCCACCTATGGGACGCCGTCGAGTATGACGACGTGGACTACAACGACGATCGCAGCGCGCTCGACACGATCTGCAGTGGCGTTCTGACGGAGATGGTCCCCATCTTGGTGGCCAAGGCGTCTGTGAAGGAGGCCTAGGAGGCCATCAAGACCTTCTACATCGGCGATGATCGGGTGCAAAAGGCGACTGCACAAAACCTCCGGGCAGAGTATGAGTCCATCGCCCTCCGCGACGGAGAACTCATCGAGGATTTCGCTCTGCGCATGACGGGCATCGTGCAGCGCCTGGCGACGCCGGGTGACCCGGAACTCGACGAGAAGGTGGTGGCCAAGTACCTGCGCGTCGTCCACCCACGCTACAAGCAGTTGGTAATCTCCATTGAGGCCCTTCTCGACATTTCTCAGCTTTCAATTGAGGAGGTCACAGGGAGATTGAAGGCGACCGATGATGTCGAGCCGCCTCCGCCGCAAACCGTTGCCAGCAAACTGCTACTCACCGAAGAGCAGTGGGCCGAGCGGTACAAGCAGAAGGGCCAAGAGTCCGACCGCGGTGGCTCCAGCTTCGGCGATCGCGGACAGCGCCATGGCAGAGGCCGGGGACACGGCAATGGCGAAGGGAGGTCCGGCTCCAACTCGAGCTGGCCCATTCTAGACGAGCCCTGCAAGCACTGCGGGAAGAAAGGCCATTGGGCCTATGACTATCGCAAGAAAAAGAGGGAGGAGCAGGCCGATGTGGCCCAAGAAGAGGAGGCCACACTCATGATGGCCATCGCCTCGTTCCCCTCTGATGCACCGTCACCAGTTCCGCCGTTGACACCGCACTCAACTTCTACACCGGCGGCGCTCCCTGCCCTCCACCTCATCGAGCATAAGGTGTTCGCCGCCCTCGACTCCGACGTAGATCTGGATCCGAGGTGATGGATCTTGGACACTGGCGGCTCCAATCATATGTCCGGGTCCAAGGCTGCCTTCGCTGATCTCGACACCGGCGTCATCGGCTCCGTCAGGTTTGGTGATGGCTCCATCACGCATATCGAAGGGAGCAGCACCGTGCTCTTCACCTACAAGAACGGGGAGCACCGGTCACTTTCCAACGTCTACTACCTACCGCGCCTCACCACCAACATCATCTCCGTCGGCCAGCTCGACGAAGGTGGCTTCCAAGTGCTCGTGGAGGAAGGTGTGATGCGCATACATGACGAGGAGCGCCGCCTACTTGCGAAGATCCCATGGAGTCTGGGCAGACTGTACGTGCTCGACATCACCATAGCACGCCCAGTTTGCCTGGCCGCGCGCGCCGACGACGCCGCCTGGACGTGGCACACGCGGTTTGGCCACATCAACTCCATCGCGCTGCGCAAGATGGCGCGCGAGGGGCTAGTCCAAGGTCTGCCCTGCTCAGCCAGGTGGAGCAAGTCTGCGAGGCATGTCTCACCGGCAAGTAGTGTCGGGCACCGTTCCCACAGAAGGCGCTCAGACATTCGACGGAGGCGCTGCAACTTCTCCATGGCGACATCTACGGTCCCATCATGCCTGCGACACCCAGCGGCAATCGATACTTTCTTTTGCTCGTCGATGATTTCTCATGGTATATGTGGATTGCCCTATTGCCGAGCAAGGATGCCGTTGCTGTCGCCATCAAGAACATCCAAGCCACGACCGAACATAAGACTGGGAAGAAGCTGCTCGCCCTGTGTACCGATCACAGGGGCAAGTTCACCGTGGTGGACTTCGTCGACTACTGCGCCCACCTCGAAGTTTGGCGTGAGCTCACGGTGCCATACATGCCCCAACAGAATGGTGTCATGGAGCACCGCAACCAGACCATTGTGGGCATGGCTCGAAGCATGTTGAAGGACAAGTCCCTTCCCGACGTCTTCTAGGGAGAAGTCGTGGTGACGGCTATGTACCTCCTAAACCGGTCATCGTGCAAGGCCATCGAGGGAAGGACGACGTACGAGCTGTGGATCGGGAGCACATTGGTGGTGCACCACCTCCACACGTTTGGGTGTGTCGCTCACGTCAAAGTGACCATGCCAAACCAGAAGAAGCTGGACGACCGCAGCCGACGCATGATCTTCGTCGGGTATGAGCCTGGCTCCAAGGCGTATCGCATCTACGATCCGACGACCCGGTGCGTCCACATCAGCCGTGACATCATCTTCGACAAAGCGACACAGTGGGCGTGGTCCGCTGAACACGACGTCGACTCCGGCGACTTCGTCATCAAGGAAACCGAGCCCCTTGAGCTCGCAGTGATCACCACCACAAGTGCAGTGACGACGCGCGCTCTAGCTACGGACTCGGTGCTAGGCTCAGCTTCACCTGCTCCATCAGCCGCATCACCGCCACCAGCCGTGGACCCGTCCGCGGCAACCCCTACAGCCAATGGCTCTTCGTCCATGACGTCGAGCCCGGCGCCACACCAGAACATCGAGTTCGCATCACCGTCGGGAACTGGAGCCAGTGAATAGCTGGACGTCGACCACGACAACGACGCATCTCTCCGATTTCGGTGAGTCAACAACATGATCAGGCCGACCTCACCACCGGGGCTTGCTAACCAGGAGCTGGAGGAGCGACTGCTGCTTGCAAGCGACGCCGAGCCAACCTCGCTCAAGGAGGCACTACGCCATGAGTGCTAGCGCCATGTTATGCTGGATGAGATGACCTCCATCAAAGCCGTCGACACAAAATTTTCGTCTCTGTGCCGAGGACACACACAACAAGCCGGAAGGGTCCACTCGATGGAGCAGATCTGCCTAGCTTCAGCGCAAGGGTGGTCGATCCTACGTAATCCGCACCGAGACGTGCCAGCCAATTTGACCCTGCAATTGATAAGGAGAGAAAGCTCATCAGTAATTAAGGGCGGAATGTGCCGGTGTTGCCAGACAGTCCTGAATGTGTGGGGCTCTGAGAGCCGATATGAGAGGAGATCGACTAAATAGTCGATCCCAGCATATTTGCAAGAATGAATCAGTTGAAGCTCATGGGGTTGTATAAGAAGAATCGATTATCATTCAGGATAAATGTTATTTAAGCAAATATTAATCAATGACAATAAGATATCAACGATGATCAGTTTGTACTGAGCCAATGATTATAAGTAACCAAACTCCTTTTTATATAAGGGAAAATTAGCTGGCAGACACCCACAGTGGTGGTCGTTTGCTGGCGAACACCCAAAGTGAAGCTGTATGCTAGAAGACACTCTGGTTTGTTGTAATTATGCCAGAGGACACCGCAGGCTGGTTTCCCCCGGTTGAGGAGAGAGAAATTTTCAGTTTGGACATCCGGTGCCCCTGAGCCATGTTTGGGTCTGGTTGGACCAGCTAATAACCAACCCAAGCCTAGTCTGGTTAACCGCATGTGCCCTTCTCTCCCTCAGTCCCTTTGCCAGGTGGGCCCCTCACCCTTTCCTCGCTGACGGGTGGAGCCCACCCATCATCCCCCACCTCCGGCTCTTCCTTCTCCTCCGCTCCTCTCCACCCTAACCAGGCGACCGAGCAAGCCATGGACTGAGCCCTGTTTGTGCTCCTCCTGCGTCCACCGTAGCCACACGGACTATGCCCCTGCTTCGTCCTTGCCGAATCCCCACCGTGAATCGCTCTCCCACGCGCGCACGGAGTCACGACCGCCATGACTCGCATGCTCGAGCTCTCTATGACCCGGCCTCTCTCTGCTCCCTCTCTACCCTATAAAAGCAGGGAAT
The DNA here is from genome assembly GCF_019320115.1 of Miscanthus floridulus. Taxonomy (NCBI): domain Eukaryota; kingdom Viridiplantae; phylum Streptophyta; class Magnoliopsida; order Poales; family Poaceae; genus Miscanthus; species Miscanthus floridulus. The sequence goes on along the minus strand of NC_089598.1, from coordinate 97,845,943 downwards.
CGACACCGCAACTGCACGCCACACCCGCCCCAACCCTCTCCAAGCTCTCTCCCTCACTCTAGCGCCTCTAATGGCCTCCGCCGCCGCCATGGCTAATCCCGGCCTGAGCTTCCGATCTCCTCACTCTGGCCATCTACACTGCTCCTCTTGGGCTCTACAAGCTCGCAAGAGCATGACGAACCCGCCCACAACTCCTACTCATCGATCCATGCCCATAGCACCACCCCTCTAACCTCAGCAAGGTGCGCTGCCACCCCTTACCAATGTCCACCACCTCTAGTCCACCAACACCAATGAAAACTCCACCATCATGATCGCAACGGCATCCTCGTAGACCCTCGCCCACCTTGGCATCTCGCCGGAGTCCACCGGCCACCGGAGAGCCATTTTCGGCAAGCGCCACGGCCGCCGCCGGCTATGCTCCTTCCCAGCGGAAACAAGGGGCAGGCAGCAAACCTCCGCCTACCATGTCAAGATCAGTGGTCTAGATCTTCAGCGAGCTTGCCATGGATGCTATGGAGGAAGCGGGGAACCAGATGGATAGGAAGGTGGACGAGGCCGAGCATCATCGCAACTCGTTCCTTCTCCATTGCTCTCCTACCTTCCTCTACTCCGCACAGGGATGAGGAGACCGAAGCCGGTCCACCGCTCACCACCAGAGCATAGACGCCACCCGCGCCGTGGCAGCCTGAGCCCACGCTCGAGCCGCCCTCGGTAGCCCTGCTCTGGCTGCTCCCCATCCTCCGCCTTGCCCAACGCCATGAGCCCTCTCTGTCTCTCTGTCTCTCTCTCATCTCCCTCTCTACTCCACTTTCAACCCATGCCACCGGAGCCAACCTCCCCATAGTCGGCGCGTCCCTCCCTCTCTGTTCCGCCTCCCTCTCCTCCCTCGCTATCTTCCTCCGCTCTCTCTCTCTCTCCTCCGTCACCGTCCCCTATGCCCTCCACCGATCAGTCTCTCTTCTTTCTCCCTCTCCCTTCCTCTCCTTTCTGACCTCATGGCTTGGCAATGGATGAGGACGACCAGCGCAAGGCAACGCTCGGCCACATCACTCGGCCCAATAGGGGCAGGCCACGCCTGGCTGTGGGGCCCACCTATCATAGGCTCCACTCCATGTCCCTCCTCTTCTATAGACAAGGTTCACAAAGACCACTGATACTGAAGGGGCAAGTCCACAGATCGGTGTATAGGTCCACGAGCTCATAGTGCCCTAGTCAGCCCTGACCCGGTGACCTATGGACGCTCAGGGGCACCGGATGTCCAAACTGAAAATTTCTCTCTCCTCAACTGAGGGAAATCGGCCCATGGTGTCCTCTGGCATAATTACAACAAACCAGAGTGTCTTCTAGCATACAGCTCCACTTTGGGTGTCCGCCAGCAAACGACCACCACTATGGGTGTCCGCCAGCCAATTTCCCCTTTATATAAAGAAATAATTCAACATCACTTAACCATTTAATAAAGATAAATCTAATGAACATGTTAGATCTCATCTATCGCCATAACTAATGGGGCATGAGGCAGAATCATGCAGGCTATAGAAACAACAATAGAGTGACGACTCTAACTCATTACTAATATTTGTGGGGCATGAGGCAGAATCATGCAGGACGTAATACAATAACAAGATCATGGGGCTAACATATCTTTCAACTTATCTCTACTTCAATGATCTCGTAATGCGAACTATTCGTGAAAGCACTTGATATCGGTTAAACAGCTGATTCAGGCATAGCGCATAGTTAAGGTCATGCCTTCTTAGGAACAGGTCTACCAATGATGCAAAACAACCAATAAAAACATAACTCATCGCTTAAGATGTAGATTAGATTAATTTTAGATTAGCAAACGATGAGTTAAACAAGATGTAAGGCCGATCTAGATCAATCTCAATCGAGCAGAGTGATATTGCTGTAATTAGATAAACAATGAAAGCAATAAGCAATATCGGTAACTTAATGAATCTACTAGAGACTGCCATGCTAAGGTAGAGCCGATAACTTGACCTTGATCTAATTCAAGCAGTGGGGTGTGAGGTAGAATCACATAGGCTATACTTGAATTAGACAAGAGTCGATAACTAGCCTATACCAGAGTCGCAGTGGGGGTCGACCGGATCAATGCAGCCATACAAATAGAGGTATAAACCATGATGGTACTTATAGACAAGCAGTGGAGGTCGACCGGATTGATGCAGCCATACTTGCTGAAGAACTCGCCGAGATCTACTCTACTCCTACTCCTAAGGGGTGGCTAGAGCCAAAAAAAGTAATTGACTTTGTATTTGATTGGTTCATCTCCTTTACAATAGCTGGGGTTTGATATTTATACCCAGAGTCTAAACACGAACCTTACTCAAGTACGACCCAATACAATTCTTTGGTATGAAGGAAATATTCCTATCTTAAGATAACTTGGACTCTAATCTTTCCCCTTTTGTAGAGTCTGATATGTATTTTCTTAGCACCAATCATATCCTGTCATCGTTATCTACTGATGTCATTCGAAGAGAATGGATCCAGTGTCACATTCGATTCAGCAGATATCAATCTTTACTCTATCGACTCCTTGATTAGCATAAGTCTGGAAGCCTGCGAGTTCCCGCGCTCTCCTCCCAAATTTTGGTGTAAACACATGCCCCCCAATTTTGGGATTAAATGATTTTATCCTGAAATTCCGGTTCACTGGTTTACCATGCTACAACTGCACCATCCGAGACATACGTGTGACTCCTTACTTCCTGGCCTGAGTCCCATATAACATCCCAATAGTATATCTTGCAACTTACTCGGCCTATTCGCTTTCTCCTTTCTTCTCAAGCCAACTTCAAATAGCCGACGTCGTCATCGCTGAGGCCTCAAACCCTAGCAGATCATCTGTTCCAATGAACCGTCGTCCAAGCAATCTTCACCAGATCCAAACCAATTTTCGATCGCGATGGCGACCATCGACCATGTCCCTAAGGTATATCTCCAAGTCTCCATTTTTGAGTATCGACCGCCATCCCATATCTTCTTTCTTCTTGAATTTATTTTATCCGATTTCTAGGAAATGAGGAACAAGATCTTGATTCCATCAGCTGTCGTCCTAATGCTTACTTTCTCGGGCCTATGGGTGATTCTGATCCATCCGATTTTATTCACCAAGAAACCAACCAGACCCCCTTTAAACAGTCTATAGTGGATTCATCCTCCTGGAACAAAACTTTCTTTAGAAACTGGCCTAACGCACCTAAGGGATAGAGAGATTGATTCTGTAGGGTATCTGTGAAAAAGGGCAGAGACTGGGAGCTTTATGATCTGAACCATTGCTTAACACTTTTATTGTCTGAAATGGAGAGGAATGATTCACTTTTGATCTCCGCTTCTTACTTCTGGTCTAATGCCCTGAACGCTTTTATTTTTGGTCACGGCCCAATGACCATCACTTTGGCCAACATTTACGTGTTGACCGGCCTTAGAATTACTAGATCGGTGCAACCTTATGAGTATTTGAGTGCCGGTTCCAAGAGATTGGCCAAGATTGCAGAGTGTAACCGATGGGCAAGTTACATTCTGAATCATATTAAAGATGGATCAGCCGTTAATGAAAGGGAATACGTGGCCTTTCTAAACATGTGGCTGGAGAGATTTATTTTCTATGGGTCATCCTGTGGTCCAACCTATAATCACAAACTCATGACAAAGCACCTAGCATTAGGCAAGAATATCTCTCTTGGAAAATATCTGCTAGAAGCTGCTTATTATCTGATGTACCAGGTGGCTGCCTAATTGCTGAAGAATGAGCCGATACAGACTATCAGCGGTCCTTGGTGGCTGATACAATTGTAACTCAATTTGTACATGCACAAGACTATAAAGCCTAACCTCAGAGACTTGAGTTTTCCCTCCTCTAATTTTGGTGAGGAATATAGAGGCAAAGAAGGAAGAACCTAACGGTGTACGAATTATGGCAAGGCTGCATCGGCCATAATAATCAACTTTGATGCTGGCCACCTCTTCAAAAAAATTTACAGAGGGTTTGATGTGGCCGTCCTGACTTGGCTACCTTATAATGAGGAGGATGAACTAACTTTTCCTTTCAGATTCTAATTTGAATCCAGCTGTTCGGACAAAACAGCGGCTGCGATCTTCAATTCTTTTATTAAGCCATGTGTTCTTCCAGCCGAATTTTGTCATGGTCGTGGCAAAATGATTAAAGGCTCCTCCATCTCAGGCAATCCTCCAACTTATGAGTTTTACAATCCTTCATTTGTGGCCTGTCAGTTAGGCTTCGGTCAACTCCCCCCTTGTCTGTTCTTCAAGAGCACCCTGAAGCCAAGGGAAGACATAAGTGACATGCTAGAAACTTCCAGAGTCTTCCAATTAGGATCAGACCTTCCCTCTTTTTCCTTGCATGACTGGGTATGAACTCCATGCCATGGAGATTGGTTTCCCATCGGGCGATGGTCTTGAAGAACATGAGGATCTGCTGGAAGAGCTTGTCATGGCAGCGGAGGCCATAGTGGATATCACATCCGCTCAAGATGTAGTGAATAAGGTCTTTGATTAGTTTGTACTTAGGGTAGTCTGATGCATAAAAGACTCTTGTTCTTTCCATGAATATGTTCCAATGCGATGCCTTCGCGCGTGACTGTGAATGTTTCCTGCTCTTTTTATTTTTGCTCTGTAGGCGATACATATTGTATTGACTTTTGCTGTCTTTGAAGATTTTTTTTACTTTTTGAACTAGAGGCGATACTCCTGGTATTGGCTATTGGAGCCGAGAATGAATCGGCTACCAGATCCAGATGTTAGGATAACATTTCTTCATGCATTTTCATTCCAAAGATCAAACGATCAATCAATCCAAGTCAAGCATCCTATTAAGCGAAATAGAACTTCTCTTAAGAAATCCATTAACTCTGAATCGCACTTACACTTTAACTCAGCATCCACATGCGTCGGTCTAAACCCATCTCCAAGACTCAATGTTTATTTTCCTTAACTCAATGACCGACGCAACACCACGACTATTGATCAAAATAAACTCTCAGAGCCAATTGCTTGAACCAGCCGTTGGCCTTCATTATTAATCCTGATGAAGCCTATTTCCCATGTTTTGCCAGAAAGGCATTCGAAGTCTCCTAGCTCCCAAAACACTAGATCGACTGTCGCAATACTCACAGACTCATCAGCGCGAACCATCTCGACATCATCTCCATGCCATTGAATCACACACTAATGCACAGTCGATGGCACATAACAGTTTGCGTGAATCTAGTCATGACCGAGGAGTAAACTGTATGACCCTTTTCCATCAATGACGAAGAACATGGTGAGTAGAGTCTTACTCCCGATTGTCAGTTCGATGTTTATTGCCCCCCAGGTCTTAGATGTATTATCTCCGAAGTCTCTAAGCATCATGTCGGTTTCAAGTAAATCTCCTGGTCCCTTGCCAAGCTTACGAAAAGTGGTGTAAGACATAAGATTGATAGAAGCACCTCCGTCCACCAATATCTTGTTCATCAGCTTCCCATCAACAAAACCTTTCATATATAAAGCCTTTAAGTGTTGATGCTTGACTGGCTTATCAAATATTGCTTGCTGCACAACCATTAACTTGGCAACTATCTCTTCATACTTCGATTCATCGAAGTCTGAATAAACTTCCTGATCTGCCAGAGCTCTAAACTCCAATGGTAGTAGAAAAGCTATTTGGACATTAGCCGATAGTTGCTTTCTATCGGCTATTTGCTTGGTATGCCACACTTGAGTTTTACCAAATGACAGAGCATGTTCCATCTCTTTATTCCTTAGGCGCTGAACCCTTCTTTTTTGGCTTCTTGTCAATCCTTTGGGGCACCATTGGCCCTCCTGCCAGACATGTTTCCTCTGGTTGCTTCCTTCTTCATGATCAGCCCAGTCTTGGTCAACAACTCTTTTTTCTAGCCGATCATAAATACTTTTATTTTTTAAGCATCCATCTATGTTATTATGTTGATATGTATCTTGGGCATGGATAGATCGATGATTGATTTGAGATTGTCTAAATTCCTAATATTAATTGCTGCATTCTGGACAGTTATGTCGGGTAGGCAATTTCAAACCTTCGTTCCAGCAGTATCTGAAGAAAGGACAATTCCAGTGTGATTCAACTTGCTTCCTTTCATACCTTTCTTCTTCCAATTGATGTTGGTATTCTTGATCCTCTAGCCATCGCTGATAATCTTTTTTTTCTACCGCCACCACTTATTCAATAGGATCCGAGACGTGACTCGTGGCTTCGTTGCTCCATCCTTCGATGTTTCTCCCTGCTCATATCGACTCTTCTGCTGATCACGATGTTTTCTAATCTCTCTATATTCATCAGCCGATATTTACATCTTGGGATCAACTGTTCCATCTTTTCTTGATTTGGTCAATGTTAGATCCTTAGTTTTTCCTTTGAATATCCCAACATCAACCATATTTTGATCTCCTGGAAAAGGATTATCATCAACCTTTATCTTCCGAGGCGTATCGAACTTGAGCCTCCCTTGCTGAATAGCCCTTTATATATGCTGCTAGAAAATTCTGCACTCATTAGTGGAATGAGAAGTAGCATTATGGAACTTGCAGAACTTCTTATTCTTCAACTATTCAGGGGGCAATATAACATGATTGTCTGGCAATTTGATCTGGCCCTTCTCAAGTAAGAAGTCAAAGAGCTTGTATGATTTTGTGACATCAAAGTCATAGCTCTCCTTAACTCCTCCTCCCCAAGAATTTAGCACTATTACTGTCTTCTTGCCCCAATTCTATTTAGCTACGGCAACCTCCTCTTCTTCATCTTCATAGCCGTCTTCAATTGAGTATGGATCATAAGCTTCGGCTACTGTAGTGCTCTTCTGGAATCAGGTATCTCTGTGCATACTCTAGAATTGTCTATTGAGCGCTGCTACCCGTTGAGCCAATTGTCCCAAGTTGTCAAATTCTTGTCCTAGCAGCTTTTCTTTCTACATTGGCAGCGTTCCTTGGACGGCTAAAGCAGCTAGCTGATTATCGGCTAAGCTCAATGAGAAACACATATTCTTAGTCTCTCATAATCTCTAAAGAAACTCAGTGCCTAATTCATTAGTCCTCTGTCTCATGGTTGTCAAATCGGTTATTTTCTTCTCTCCAGTCTTAGTGTAAAAATATATATGAAATTTCTTCTCTAGGTCAGCCCAATTGGCAATGAAGTTGACTGGTAGTGACGAGAACCAAGTGAAGACCGGTCCTGATACGGACAAGGAGAAGAAACAAACTCAATGGGCATCCTCAACTGATGCTTCGCCCAATTATGTAAGATACCGACTGACATGTTCTATTGTGCTTGTATTGTCTTAACTAGTGAACTTGGCAAATTCTGAGAGCCTATAATTTGTAGGAAGAGCGACCAAATCATACCATTCTAGATATGGGCATTTGTACAAAAAAGTCATTTCTTTTAGCTTCAAACTAAACTGATTCTTCATCATCTCGGTCACCTTGAGCAGCAACTCGTCAGCTTGCAGATTTAGATTTCTCGGTGCTTACTAACCCATCTGTGGATTGAAACCCCACGTGCCTTGATATCCTGGATTTGGTATCATGTGGAGAGTGTTATAATCCATGCCATAGTGATAGCCTTGTGGAATCTCAATCTGTTGGGTCCTTTGCTGGCTTGCTGCTTGAAGTCTCTGATTATAGATATAAGGATCTATATCTCTACGGATCCTCTGAACGGATGGTGCTATCTTTTGAGCCAACGATGGTATGTGGCCTAATATGCCAAAATTGATCATCTGGTTTTGACTTTGCCCCGTCGGCTGCTGCACATGCTATACTGACGGTCTAGGATTGTACTATATCTGATTTGTAGCGGTACCTGGAGTTTGTTTAGATGAACCTTGAAGTGTCTGAATATCACCATTACCAGCTAGTGCTGCTTCTTGATGACTGGTATCGACTTGATTAGTCTCTTAGGTCGATGAATCTGGAATATTATAACAAGTCGATCCAACCTGACCAACTGGAATTCCATGAATCGCCTCTTTCATGGCGTTGTGAAATGCGTCAACGAAAGCTTCATTGCGGATTGATAGAGCATCACGAATAGACTTGTCTATGGCTTCCATAAAGAAACATCTTTCTTTAGTTTCAACTGTATTTGTCTGTCCATGTAGTAGAACTCTTGGTAGTGGAAATTTTTGAATAATTGTGATGTCATGTGTTTTGGTGTAGGACAACAAACACTTCTTCTAAAATTCTTCTGTAGCTTTATTGATGGTATCCTTATCTTCATCAGGTAGGTCTTCATAATGTACCATAAGGATGCTGTCGTTGTTGTGAACCACCATGACGATTGTGGGGTCCCACCGGGCGTGCCAGAAACGTGTGTCGACATAAAATTTTTGTCTCTGTGCCGAGGACACACGCAGTAAGCCGGAAGGGTCCGCTCGATGGAGCAGATCCATCTAGCTTCAATGCAAGGGTGGTCGATCCTACGTAATCCTCCCGAGACATGCCAGTCAATTTGACCCTGCAATTGACAAGGAGAGAAAGCTCATCAGTAATTAAGGGCGGAACATGCCGGTGTTGCCAGACAGTCCCAAATATGCGGCTCTGAGAGCCGATATGAGAGGAGATCGACTAAATAATCAATCCCAGCATATTCGCAAGAATGAATCGGTTGAAGCTCATGGGGTTGTATAAGAAGAATCGGTTATCATTCAGGATAAATGTTATTTAAGCAAATATTAATCAATGGCAATAAGATATCAACGATGATCGGTTTATACTGAGCCAATGATTATAAGTAACCAAACTCCTTTTTATATAAAGAAATAATTCAACATCACTTAACCATGTAATAAAGATAAATCTAATAAACATGTTAGATCTCATCTATCGCCATGACCAGTGGGGCATGAGGCAGAATCATGCAGGTCGTAGAAACAACAATAGACTCGACGACTCTAACTTATTACTAATATCAGTGGGGCATGAGGCAGAATCATGCAGGCCATAATACAATAACAAGATCATGGGGCTAACATATCTTTCAACTTATCTCTACTTCAATGATCTTGTAATGCGAACTGTTCGTGAAAGCACTTGATATCGGCTAAACAGCCGATTCAGGCATAGTGCATAGTTAAGGTCATGCCTTCTCAAGAACAGGTCTACCAACTAATGATCCCCACTCTACGGTGCCAACAGTGGGGTGAGAGGCAGAATCCCACAGGCCATGATGATGGGCCATGGAATGGTTCTCATTAACTAATAGATCTACTCAAGATTGGATATGCCTTAACCGCACGCTATGCACGATCAAGATTGATGCAAAACAGCCGATAAAAACATAACTCATCGCTTAAGATGTAGAATAGATCAGTTTTAGATTAGCAAACGATGAGTTAAACAAGATGTAAGCCCGATCCAGATCAATCTCAATCGGGCAGAGTGATATTGCTGTAATTAGATAAACAATGAAAACAATAAGCAATATCGGTAACTTAATGAATCTACCAAAGACTGCCATGCTAAGGTAGAGCCAATAACTTGACCTTGATCTAATTTAAGCAGTGGGGTGTGAGGTAGAATCACATAGGCCATACTTGAATTAGACAAGAGTCGATAACTAGCCTATACCAGAGTCGCAGTGGAGGTCGACCGGATCGATGCAGCCATACGAATAGAGGTATAAACCATGACGGTACTTACAGACAAGCAGTGGAGGTCGACCGAATCGATGTAGCTATATTTGCTGAAGAACTCGCCGAGATCTACTCTACTCCTACTCCTACTCCTAAGGGGTGGCCGGAGCCAAAAAAGTAATTGACTTTATATTTGATTGGTTCATCTCCTTTACAATAGCTGAGGTTTGATATTTGTACCCGGAGTCTAAACACGAACCTTACTCGAGTACGAACCAATACAATTCTTTGGTATGAAGGAAATATTCCTATCTTAAGATAACTTGGACTCTAATCTTTCCCCTTTTATAGAGTCCGATATGTATTTTCTTGGCGCCAATCATATCATGTCATCGTTATCTGCTGACGTCATTCAAAGAGAATGGATCCAGTGTCGCATTCGATTCAGGAGATATCAATCTTTACTCTATTGACTCCTTGATTGGTATAAGTCTAGAAGCCTGCGAGTTCCCGCGCTCTCCTCCCAAATTTTGGTGTAAACAGAAGCGAGTGGCACGTGGGAGTTAGTCGAGCCACTGCCCCGCACCTGGCCAATAGGCCTCAAGTGGGTCTATAAGGCCAAGAAGGATGCATCCAGGATCATCACCAAGCATAAGGCCCGGCTAGTCGCCAAGGGCTATGTTCAGCGCCAAGGGATCGATTTCAATGAAATCTTCGCTCCCATGGCGCGCCTAGAGTCCATGTGGCTGTTGCTCGCGCACGCCACATGCGAAGGTTGGGCTGTCCATCACATGGATGTCAAGTCTGCGTTCCTAAATGGTGTGCTATAAGAAGAAGTCTATGTCGAGTAGCCCCCCCGGCTTCATCCTCCGAGGCCATGAGCACAAGGTGCTCCACCTCGTCAAGGCACTTTATGGGCTCCGGCAAGCCCCACAAGACTAGTACGCCAAACTCGACGAGTCCCTGATCAGGCTCAGGTTCTAGAGGAGTACCTCTAAGCACGTCATCTACCTCTATGGTGCTAGGGACCGTCGCCTCATGGTGGGTGTGTACGTCGATGATCTTATCATCACCAACGGCAATCAAGTCGACATTGACGCATTCAACTCAGAGATGCACTCCACCTTCAAGATGAGCAACTTGGGGCGCCTCCACTACTACCTCGGCCTAAAGGTATCCCAATCGGAGGAGGGCATCACCCTGTGCCAGAACGCATACGCTACCAATATTCTGGAGACGACAGGGATGACTGGGTGCAAATCAACCTACACCCCCATGGAACCGTGCCTAAAACTCAGTAAGTTGAGCACTGCCCCGCTATTGATCCTACTCATTATAGAAGCATTGTGGGGTCCCTGCGATATCTGGTGAATACAAGGCCAGACTTGGCATATTCAGTGGGCTATGTGAGTCGGTTCATGGAAAACCCGACCACCGAGCATTTGGGGGTAGTCAAGAGGATCCTCAGGTACATCTCTAGGACCCTCAGCTATGGCTGCTAGTACCAGATGAAGAAGAAGGAGGAGGCCCATCTGCTCAGCTACAGCGATAGCGATCAGGTGGGTGACATTGATACGCGGAAGAGCACCACTGGCGTCCTCTTCTTCCTCGGTAACAACCCCATCACCTGGCAATCTTAGAAGCAAAAGGTTGTAGCTCTATCGTCCTGTGAAGCAGAGTACATAGCTACAACTACAGCTGCTTGTCAGGGAATTTGGCTGGCACGACTGATCTCAGAACTCAGAGGCAGAGAGGCCGGTGCCATCAGCTTGAAGATTGACAACGAGTCCGCCATCGCGCTCGGCAAGAATCCTGTGTTCCACGACCGTAGCAAACACATTGATGTTAGGTATCACTTCATCCGAGAGTGTGTTGAGGATGGCAGGGTGAAGACCGAGTCGATTGGAACTGTAGATCAGCTGGCGGACATACTGACCAAAGCCCTGGGACATGAGCAATTCTGCAACTTGCGCTCCAGGATCGGAGTAGTTGATGTATAGGGCATACACAAGAATTAGGAGGAGATTTTGTTAGTAATCTTGTGTGTGTCGGTTAGTTAGGATTGCATGGCACCTTTCTGTTTCTAGCAGTTGCATGCGCGTGAGCACTGATCTGTGGTGGCCGTGCGCGTAGGAGGTTGTGGCGCAGACTAGCTGCCCACGTACCTGAGTTCACGACATGGATGACTTTGCGGAGGCATGGGGATGGACGTGCCAAAACTCCCGCAACGTGCTGATCATGTATGTGGCTCATAGTTGTTTAAGTTTCCAAATAAAAAGGAGAATAGAAGCACAGAAAAGCTGCGCTTTCAGGCAGCACCAAAATCATTGTGTTCTTGCTCGCTCATTCTCTCTCGCCGCCGCTCGTGTTCATCTCACCTGTGTTCACCGCCATTCTGTTTCTAACAGGTGCGTGGTGCATGGCGAAGGCGTTTTCTGTGGAGGCTTTGACATTGATGATGTTTTCAACGGTGAGGTCATCTTTTGCGTTGATGTCTTAGCCTTCTATGTGCCTTCGATGCCCATGTTGTCCACAGTGGCGTCGATTTCGCTACCAACGACATGGCGGTTGCTGATCAGAGGTGGCTTGTTAATCATACCGGCGACAATGCTATGTTGTACTGTATTTCTTTCTACCAACTTGTGAGATCGGGCTGGTTTTCAGTTCCCACCTCTTTTGCTTCCCCTTCCGGGTGTATCGTCGCCCGGCGTGCCGGGGTTGTTGGTGGTTGGGGCAGCAGATCCCTTGTTCTCCGGCGATGCGATGGCCACTAGCCATCTTGCTCGGCCTGGACATTTAGCGACTACAAAGCATGTTGGTATTTCTGATGTGCTACTCTTGGTGCCACTGAAAAACTTTGATGTTCCATCGTCGGGAAGGTGGTCGGCTTCAAGGCTACTGTTCCAACAGTCGGCGGCGAGGACGACCAGCAGAGTCTTGCAAGGACCTGGATGTCATTTTTCTTTCTTTCAAAGGTGTCTTTGTAAGATTTGGGATGTAAACTGTCAGCATTATATGTGAAATACAACCCGGTTTCTCAAAAAAAAAAAAAAAAACTGCTCCCGTGACGTGCAACCTGGCTTTAGGGACAAACACCTTTATATAGGAACCTTTATTTTTTTGAATGCTTATATAGGAACCTTTATATGTGGAGGAGAGCAGAGCCGTCAGAACGGAACCTTCGTATGTGGCTCGCAACACCGTTGAGTCTGTGGTTTCAATAACAAGGCCATAGAGCCAGCTTTGAAGATCAAAAAAAGGGTCAGAGGCTGTATTTCTGAATTACTGTCCTTTTACTCTGAATTTCTCAATTTCTGAATGGTCCTGTGACTTCAGGGGTTTAGACTGCCCACGTGTCAGCCACTCATACAAAGAGGGGCAGAGGGCAGTAAAGTCATCAGAGGAGGATCATCCACTAGAAGGTGTGGCCTGGAATGAGGTGTGGACGTGTAGTTTGCAGAGTGATGGACACAATTAAGATGGGTGCAGTGAGGAGGCAAAGGTGAACACACTGTCCAAGCTTTGAGATTATATCCTCCCAAAGGGGCTATCACCGATTTTCTATACGTGCGAATGGGATGGACATACTTATGAGAAGTAGATCTATGCAGATTTGCAATATATGGGACGTGTGTTTTTACAATGAGATATATGCTCCCAACATGTACGATACAAGAAGTCAAGAAGTAATCCAAAGAAAATGGTAAGGAAGACCATTCATAATAATGCTTTTTGCGTTCTAAAAGGGCATTATTACACGAGTATACTAGTGGATCTCTGCCAAAACCCTAATGACTAATCATGGACAACATATGGCAGGCGCCAGACAGCAGGTCATAAGACAAAACTTAAGACATTGTTAAAACTATACAAATGATTATGATCTGAATCTGACCGTTGTTGTCTCAGGGCAGCTCCTCATGATCCCAATGACTTGGAAGACAAGATTCGGAGAACTTAAGACAGCAAAGACCAAGAGAAACTAAAATGTAATTTCCATCTATCGCGCTCACAGGTCTTCAACGTCCTGCTTTGATGATGTGGGGTGGCCTTCATACTCTAACTTCACTCCTAAGCTTGCAGTGATAACCCTGAATTTCAGCCTTATCTTCTCCATCACGTCTTGAATGTGTTCATTCTCTGGATCAGACAGCGGATAGCTGCCCACCAGTGCAGCTAGCTGCTCAATATTCTTCCTGACCCGAGCTGAGAAGGCGCTCTGATCAATGAGAATTGCAGACGTCCACACATCCAGACAGCCCTGAAAGAAACCCAGTTCTTCACCGACTTGGAAACCCATGTTTAAACCAACGTGCCTTCCCTCTTCCTTTCCAGATGCCAAACCATCATTATAGCCATTTTTATACCCCTCCTGATAATGTGTCTCACCTAAGAGTAATGTTGGGTCAAGAAAATCAGCCTCAATCTTACGTTGCTGATCCATAATATGAACAAGAGCCTAGTTTAGCTATGCAACAGACAGTTCGCACGAAATCTGATTCTAGAAAGTCTGCTTCATAGTAAAAAAAGAAAAGGCTTAGCATAATAAGAAATTAAATGAACACACACTAAAGGGAAAAAAAGGAGCTAATAAAACTGTATTCGAAATAGTGCTGTAAATCAGGAGAGGGAAACTGCAAATGTATGAATGTTTTCTCCAAAATATCACCTTTTTTTTTGAATGCCAATAGAAAAGTAAAACCAATCTATTAAAAATTGAAGTGAAACAACTTGATATTCAGGAATCAGAACACAGAAATGCAAAAGGTATGTTAGTGATTGCACATGTACCCACATATATACAAGCGGAAAGCCAATATCAGAAAGTGTAGTCATAATAAGGCTTGGCACGATTGATACATACGCTTGCATATTTTAATACCATATAGAAATAACACAACATAATTATAGGCGGAGGGTCTCTAGAACAAAGCATGATGAAAATTAGGTCTTACAAACTAATCTGAAGAATTTACTCCACATGGAACAAAACTGAAGGATCAAGGTTCCCTGACCGAAATATTAAGATTTTTCGCTGGTAGCTCTATTTGGCTGCCATTATAAGCCGGCTTATCAGTCATGGTATAGTATTTTTCTCTCCCAACAAATCGGCCGTACAAATCAGCACAAGCGACTTATCAGGAGATGGTAATTGTGTGCCGGCTTATCAGGAGATGGTAATTGTGTGCACTGAAGGCCTGCAATGACGGACCACATTTATTTTTCTCCTTCAACTATCCGTGTTTGTGTGAGTTAGTTTGCAGGAGTCCTTGTGCTGCAATGCAGGATTACTTTTGCCCTTGAATTGCAATAATGGACTAAAGGGTAGCCAAGTTCAAAGAGAATGGTAGCTTGGTTTTGGGGTATGCCAACTTGCAATAAGGTACGGAGTACATGAAAAAGAAATGCACAGTGCAATCTACTGTCTATACAGCACGCTTACTGACACTCACTGATACATACATCTCATCTAATATTGAGCAAATCTAGATACATGCGCAGGACATTTTTTCTAGAAAACCCGACACACATATATGTTGTTTTAATAAATAAATAGTAAGGCATATTAAAATTCTAAAAGCAGCGGCAGCCTTGCGTTCTTGCATTTTGCTGTTCTGCTCCAAGTTTGCATATTGCCAGCACTCCAACAACCATGCCAAGCCTGCCAAGCATCTACATCCAATTCTCAAAATCGAAATAAGAACATACGAGTGCTTAGTGCTGAAGTCTAGTCTAACATATCAGATTAAGAAAGGATTAAACTATTCAAGTAATCGACTTTGACTCGAGGCTTTAGGGTTGGAGGAGTCGAGGAGAGCTCGGAGGAGATCAGCAGATCACTGATCCAATTCTTTTCCCCTCCCGCTCACAGTTCCATCCGGTTGCCCAATACATATTAGTGAAAGCGCTTGCAGAAGCTGCACTAGAACTACTTGAGTAGTTGAGTTCCTTCTTGGCCGGGAAAAATCAAGCAAAGAGTTGGGGCACGGGAGAGGGGACATCCGGACATGAAAGGACTACGGCCACGGGAGGGGAGAGGAGGAGAAACTTACGGAAATACCGCCGGAAGGTGGTGCAGCTCGCCGCGCGTGGGGGGACGTCGGCGAATAGGCACCGTGCGGCGGCGGCGTCTGGCTGAGCTGCCGGCTTGCGGGGGCACGGGGTAGCAGCCTAGCAGGGCCTACCGTAGTGCTGGGCCCTGGCCCGTATCCTGAATGGGCCAATACATATGATGGGCTTCATAT
The DNA here is from genome assembly GCF_019320115.1 of Miscanthus floridulus. Taxonomy (NCBI): domain Eukaryota; kingdom Viridiplantae; phylum Streptophyta; class Magnoliopsida; order Poales; family Poaceae; genus Miscanthus; species Miscanthus floridulus. The sequence continues at coordinate 97,830,057 of NC_089598.1, read as the reverse complement.
GTTTCGGCCCGGCGAGCGTGCAGGTTGGAGATGACGCGAGGATCCCGGCGGCCTGGAGATGCGCGTGGCTTCGGCCGCCCGTCCAGGACTGGAAGCGGGCGTCGACTTCGGGCGGGCCTGGAGATCCGCAGGACGCGGCTCGGACCAGCTGACTCCGTCCAGGAGCGCCCCCGCGACGGCGTGGGTTGAAGCGGCGAACGGTGGCTCCGGCAGGCGGCGCAGGGCGGCGCCGCAACCCTAGTCGCCAGGCGCTGTGCGGACGAGAAAGGGCGGCGTGGGGTCGGAACTGAGGGGCTCATCCGTGCCGGGAAGGTGAGGTGTCGCGGCATTTATTCCAGTGGCAAAACTTGACAGAGAAGTTCATATCTGGTATTGTGGGGGAGCAACCGAGAAGTTTGGAGCTTTTTGTTTTCTCCGCGTCCTCTATACAAAAAAAAGGAGAAGCCATTGGCTAGCTTCACGATGGAAGCTGGTCGATTTACATCCGTTTGGTAGAGCTTCAAAGATTCTTAACACAGGCCTCGAGGCATCCCGCATCCATACAGCTTTCTGCTCAATATAGTTCGCCTTAATTTTATCATGGTTAAACTTTTCTAATTTTGATCCAATTTATAAAAATATATATTTAGCATTTATAAAATTAAATTAGTTTATCAATGTTAGGTTCTTAAGTTCATCTAGGTGTGGATTGGAGGGAAATCCAGTACTTGTTTAGTTCAATTCAACCTATAGCCTAATACATATAGGGAGACAGTGAGAGAGGGAGATGTAGAGAGGCCATACCTTCGGGCTTGGAAGAGGAGGTAGAGGAGGAAGTAGCCGCCCTGTTGGTGGGTACGCAGTGCGGGTGGTGAAGTCCGGCGCAGTGGTGGCGATGCGGAGACGACGGTGAAGTCGGTGGCGGCTTCCCGTCGCTGGTAGCACGTTCTCTTTAGATCGGATTAGGGTCTCTCTTTTGATGGGTTACGGCGGCTCAGGTCAACCTCGTATCATGTGTCCTGGCCCTCAACTCTCTTTTATTCGTGCTGTGCGACAGGAGCTCACCAACCATGAAGCGGTTGGGCGCCCCCGATCAGGGCGCGAATCCAAGGGTCCAATTGACCATTGGACCGATTGGCGGAGATCAAACTAACATTCTCCCCCTTGATCTCACCTTATGACTTAAACTTAACTTACTTACTTTATCTTATTCCCATTCCATCACAGATCAGTGCATAGAGCGTGTCTCATCATCACGGTCAGTTGCCATTAGACTTAACAACAACAATGCACCTCTCTGTTTTGAAACAGATACTCAACTAGGCTCTTAGTATCTAGAAATCATAGGCTTTTCCATAAACCCATGTTGACTGTGTGTTCTCTGAACGCACTGGGTGGTTAGCCTTTGGTAAGCGGATCCGCAAGTACTTACTCGGTACTCATGTGCTCAATGCTTTCAAAATGATTCTGGATTTTCTCCTTTACAACATACAACTTAGTGTCGATGTATTTGGCAGCACACTTGACATGTTGTCTTAGAAGTTAACTTACTTTAAATGGTTATTGTTGTTGTCTACCATTGTTAAATCCGGGTACAAATTCCCTTAACCTCCTTTTGCCTGTTCCTTAAGCCTCATGACAAGCTATACTATGGTATGCATCACTGATGACACCACAACTGTTTCTTTGGAGCTTTTCCACAATAATACTTTAACTACGAGTGTTAGCAACTGCTGTGGATTTCACTACACATCTCGTCAAGACTTAACTTTTTGTATCCTCAACTATTTGAGAGTACTTATTCTTTTTTACTCAGCATGAGACCTATTATACTTTGTAAAATTGCAAGACATTCTCAACTCAATTCCAGTGATCTATATCTGAACTGGACTTCTGCCAAAATATCCTGGATACATAAACTACGTCAGGGTAAGTTCTTACTTGTACTTGTACACACATCAAGCTTCCAATAGCTGAAGCATATGGAACCATATTCCTTTGATAGATCTCATATCGGCTCCTGGAACACTTAAAGTTCCCAAATCTATTACCCTTAAGAGCAGGCATAGGTTTACTCGTATGCATACTTTATTTCTCTAGAATCTTTTCCAGGTATGCCTTTGCGATAGTCCTAATACCCCATTTTCTTCTATCTCAGTGAATTTCGATTCCTAGAACCAATGACACTTCAGCAAGATCATTCACATTAAAATTTGAAGACAAAACTTCTTCTTCTTCAATGACAGATTAACATCACTACTAAGAAGTAGAATGTCATCTATTCACAGGATGTGGAAATTAAAATTTTCATTCTTGATCCTCGCATAAACGCTATCATCCTTCTTATTTTCTTTAAAACTTAAACTTTCTCATTATTTTATCAACTTCAAATATTACTGTCTAGAGACTTACTTTTAATCCATAAATGGATTTCTACCGACGGCATCCCATATGTTCTTTTCTTTTATGACAAAACCTTTTGGGTTGTGCCATGTAAATGTTTTTCATATAAATCTCCGTTGAGGAATGCCGTCTTTACATCCATCAGATGTAACTGTAAATCGTAATGTGCCATAAACACCATTATGATTCTAAAAGATTCCTTGTATAAGACTAGAGAGAAAACTCTTATTGTAATCTATTCATTTTTCTTTGCATAAAGCATATTGCTACAAGTCATGCTTTCTATCTTTCTATATTCCCTTTGGAGTTACATTTTGTCTTATAGACCCATTAAGAGCCTACTATTTTGATTTCATTAGGAATTACTTCTAAGTCCCAAACATCGTTGGTATTCATCGAATTCATTTCAACTTTATATCTTTCTAGCCATTTAAACAAGTAAACGCTTCTCATGGCTTCTTCAAATGAGGTGGGATCACCCTTTATTTGAATTTCTTTACTAACATAGACTTCATAGTCATCAGAAAACTGGTTTACTAATTCTTTGAGACCTTCTGGGGCCTTAGTTACTAGCACTTTCATATGGGGTTGTTGCCCTTCATTGTTAAGAGGCAATTAATTCTACAGGCTCCTGTATCACAAGATCCTTGTTTATATTATTCATCTTCTTCGAAGAGCCAACAATAGGTGTTGTATAAGTCATACAACATCAACAAGTATTGAGAAATTTATTGTTTTGAATCACTGAAGTGGGCATGCAGTCTCGCTTCTCTTCAAGTCTTAGGTCTCTACATACCTCTACATATCATGCTCCCCCATATCTTCTCATCTTTTTTAAAGATAGTGTATCTTCAAATATCTTATTTTGGGTTTAATCTGTTAAAATCTCATATGGCGCTTTAAGCAGCACCTTAACATCTTTGAGACTGACTACGCTATTTTTCTGTCGAAATTTTAAAAGATTCAGAAATTTAGCTATTTCTCTGCTTAGGAATATCATTGTTGTAACCGTTGTACTCCTCCGATGATCATATTCACCTTAATTAATCTTTATCTCACTCTTAATGGAGAGTATCTTTCTTAATTGATCTTTACATTCTTTTCCTCGAAATACGGCATGAACTTTAGTGCCATAATTTCGATAACTATTCAGAAAGCCGGTAAACGAGGAGACACTTATAACTTACTTTATTCACATGGTTGTGTCATGTAAACATAGTTATTTCTTGGTCCGTTTAGGAGTACACTTTCCTTAATTCACTTTAAGAACTCAACAAAGTCTTTCATTAGCAGTACTTTTATAAGTCACGCTTGCATCTTTTTCTTATCCTTTGGTTAGCATTGACCATGACGATGCATTTCTATTATACCATGGTCAATACTAGGATAGCATAAGAGCTACCCAAACTTCTCTCGCTATGCGGGATACAAAACATATGAATTATCACAAAACTTCTCCAGCTATGCATGATGGACTAGCATAATTACTATGCCAAAACTTCTCCCCATGCGGATAGATCTATACAAAAACTTAGTCATGACGACTAAACATTCACTTATATTTTATTTTCCAATTAAATCTTCCCGTTGGTTCCAATTTAATCAGAAAATTATTAAACTAACAAAAATTGTCTTGAACTGGCTTGACTCAAGCCTTTTCATTCACATGCCCCAGCGTTGCAGTCCATTGGCATGCAGCCAAGTGATCTTGTCGGTTAAAAATAAAACATACAATATGCTTCTGCATCAATTCTACATCACCGTTGGGCAGAAAATAAAATTGATGTATTAAAACTCATAAATTAACTTGAAATCCATATAACTACTCTTCAAAATTAAATTCTCCCGTTGGTTCGAATTTAATTAGAAGATAATCAACTTCATTGCAGCGAAAACATGTTAATAAAATACATTATTCTATTAGTTCAGGAGCATTTCTTGGTCCTTATCTACTCTCTAAAAAATTGACTATGTTGGTGTGAAATTTTTTAAACCTTAAACTTAAACTCATTATAATATTGTTATCATCAACGTTGGTCAGAAAATAATAATACCATAGTTTAACATAAACAAAAATGGACTACTCCTCTAATTAAATTTTCCCGTTGGTTCCAATTTGATTAGAGGATAAACATGATCATAATTTACTAAATGTAACTACTCTTCAAATCAAATTCTCCTGTTGGTTCGAATTCAATTAGAAGATAATCAACATTAAACTTTACAGCGAAAACTAGATAAATTCTTTATCTACTTTTTAAAAGCATCTCTTTGTACTTATCTACTCTCTGAACAATTTATTCGGTCGGTTCAAAATTTAATAAAGATGAAAAACTAATCAAAATTCATCAAAATATGCTTCTAAAAGGTCTAAACTTAATTCACAAACTTCTTTGTGCACTCATCCGGCCCAGTGGCGCTACAACAACTCAAAACCGCGTCGGCTCGGCTCGCTTGCGTTCTCAGCACGGCTTGTAGCGGCTTGGCCTGCTCGGCTCGGCGGCCTAGCAGCTCTTTGCCTACCTAGGCCTTCAACCCAGCAGCCGACAGACGGGCCACCAAATCGGCTAGTTGCGTCGCTCGCCCCTCCCTCGGCCTTGATCCCATCCGTCCATCTAGATCAGACAGTGTAGTGCGTGGATTGGAAGGCATATGAGTCGTCAGCAGGTTCGGGCTCCCCTAACCCTAACCCTAGCTATCCCGACTGACCGAAGGGCGTGCCGCTGGCGGCTCTTACGTCGGCACGCTGCTCGGTCCAGCCACCGGCCCATGGTCGGTGACTCCAAGAAAACCCTTTCTCCTTCCCTTCTCAGCACCGCAACCGAGCGCCACGAGCGAGAGCTGTGCACCGCTGGTGAGCTAACGCCAATGAGCGAGCGGAGGAGAGCGGAGTGGTGGCCCGAGCTAAGGCGATGGAGCGTGCACGCTCCGGTTAGTCCCCTCGGCTAGCCCCTTTGGCTCCCCCACAACCCCATTTGCTGGTGAGCGTGTTCACCCGAGGGTGAGCGCGCCGCCGTCGAGCGGCGCTGTGGGTGAACCTTTCACCGACGGTGCAACCTCGAAGACCCAAAGACCCAGCGCAAGCTCGAAGGCCGGCTGGTCTAGGGTTACCTCACCGGCGATCTTCCCGGAGTGAATCCGATGATGGAGAGGGAGAAAGGTCAGTTTCTCCACCCCCTTCTACTTTCTAACTTCCCCTCTTTCTAGGGTTAGGGTTTTGTCCTTGCTACCGGCGAGCCGTCGTCATTTCTGTAAAAATAAAACTTTGTTTTGATTCTTTCATCCCCTTCTTTCTTTCTCTTACCCCACGTGCCCACGGCGGCTTGGGGTGGCTACATTCCCGCTGAAAGGTCCTTGTTTGGTTTTGGTAATTGAGTGACAACCTAGGTGGACTAATTGTGTTTATGTGAGATACACAGGTGATTAGTCCATAGGTACATGTGTGTGAACAACATATGCCATGAAGGTGAAAATGGCTTGGAGATGTTGCAAAGCTCACACATGTGATGATGAAGGAGCTTAAATGCACATGAGACATGAAATTGAGTCATGTGATCAAGGTGGAGAAGATCAAGACAAGACTTGGCTTGATAGACCGGTTGCAAGCATGAAGGGCAAGTCGAAGGCTTTGGAGTGATGGACCGCGTGGCGGTGAAGCTTGAGCAAGACTTGGCGCCGATGGACGATGGCAACGGTGAAGAGCAAGTGAAGTCAAGATCGATGAACCAATATGATCATGTGATGATATGAAGTGGATCATATCATTGTTGATCGTGTTGGTGCATGTGTTGCATTGACATTGAAGGAGATGGAATGGAATGCGCAAGGCAAAGGTATAACCTAGGGTATTTCATTTCACCGGTCATAGGTGTGTAGAGAAGTTTATGACCGAGTTTAGGATAGATGGCCATACTATCAAGAGGGGCAAACTTGTTTGCATATCGGTCATCTAGTGCCACTCGAGTGATCTAACTTTGCATTGTCGCTAGGATCAAGTGGCGTGGCAAGTTGAGTGGCTAACATCCTTTGGGAAATGATTGTGAAAATGCTAACACACATACACATGGTGGTGTACACTTGGTGGTGTTGGCACATTTACAAAGGCGGTGGTGTTTGCAGGGGTGAGATGGGTTTGGGAGGCAGGATTCGGCGCTTCCGGGAAAATGGAATGCCTATTTTCTATTGCGCCGGATGCAAATTCTTGTGGTTAGCACACTTGAGCAAGGGTGAAGAGAATGGAGAAGATGCTGGCGTCGGTCAACTGACCGGACACTGGATCTGAATGCACCGGACGCTGGCAGGCTGCGTCCGGTCGCACTAACGTGGAGTGTAGCAGTAGCTAGAGAGTGACCGGACGCTGGCTGCGTCCGATCGCGTTCGACCGGATGTGTCTGGTCATGCTTGGGAGCTTACTAGAAACGACCGAACGCTGGGAGTTCAGCGTCCAGTCAGTCGAAGCTGCTACGTCCGGTCAGGTCAAGTGACCGTTGGAATCGGGACACGTGGTCGTCTGTGAGCGACCGGACGCTGAGGTCCAGCGTCCGGTCAACACGACCGAAGTGTCCGGTCGGCCCGACCGTTGCCCAGTGAAGGGGTAACGGCTAGTTTAGCCCTTGGGGCTATAAATAGAAGTGGCCCTCGGCCATGGCTGGTGTGAAGCACCTTGGGGGACTTTGTGTCTATGCTTGAGAGTGCTTGGGAGCCCTCCATCACACACATACTTGATAGTGATCATTCGATTGTGTGAGTGAGTGATTCTAGTGCGATTGCATCGTGAGGTTGCATCGAGTGGCACTAGGTGATCGAGTTGCAAGCCGGTGGTGCTTGTTACTCTTGGAGGTTGCCACCTCCTAGACGGCTTGGTGGTGGTCTCCGTCGAAGCGCGCAAGAAGCTTGTGCGGCGCTTCGGAGAAGTGCTTGTGAGGGGCATTGTGCTCGCCCCACGGGAGCCACGAAGAGCAACTCTAGTAAAGCGTGTCATTGAGCTACCCTCACTCAAGGGGTAGGTTCTTGCGGCGCCCGACGTGCGGGCTTAGCGGGTGATGCTAATTAGCCGCCGAACCACCAAGTGAGCGGTCGACACAACGGGGACTAGCGTGTTGGCAAACACGTGAACCTCGGGAGAAAAATCATCATGTCAACCTTATTCTTCCCGTCGGTTTGCATCCCCATTACACAAGCTTGCAATTACTTTTATACATATTAAGCTTGTGTAGTTGCTCCTGTAATTAGATAGCTTATGTAGCTTGCTAATTACCTTCTTGCTTGTGTAGCATAGAAGTAGCTCCCTTGCGTGGCTAATTTGGTTTGTGTAACCTTATTAGTCACATTGCTTAGTTTGTGTAGCTAAGTATTTACGCTCTCTAATTAGGCATTGGTTGTCTTGTTATTGAGCATTGCTAGTGAGTTTTGTTAGCTTTGTGCTTTTGTTTACTAGCATGTGTAGGAGCTCTCTTGTTGCTTAAAGTACTAGTGGCATAGGTTTGTGTAACCTTGCTTCTAGAATTGGTTAGGTGAGCTCTAGCTAGCCCGGCACCTTTGTTGCTTGATTAGTATCTTTGGAAGGTGCTAGAGAACATAGATATAGGGGTGTAGTCTTGGCTAGACCGATAGTTATAATTCTGCACTTGTTTTGGTAAGCCAACGTGATTAAGTTTTAAAAAGGACTATTCACCCCCCCTCTAGTCGCCATCTTGACCCTTCACCCGCACGCCGTCGAAACGGCGGCGCGGTCCACGCGACGATAGTGGTTACTACGGTAGAGGAGCCCTATTGATCCCCCCTGTCTCATCTCGGGTTAGGGTTGGATCACTTCTCTCTCGATTCCTTTTCTGTTTTCTACCCCAAACTAGATCTACAACCTAGAAAGCCTAGCTTTGATACCAATGTTAGGTTCTTAAGTTCATCTAGGTGTAGATTGGAGGGGAATCCAGTACTTGTTTAGTTCAATTCAACCTATAACCTAATACAGAGAGGGAGACAGTGAGAGAGGGAGATGTAGAGGGGCCATATCTTCGAGCTTGGCAGAGGAGGTAGAGGAGGAAGTAGCTACCCTATTAGTGGATACGCAGTGCGGGCGGTGAAGTCCGGCGTAGTGGTGGCGATGTAGAGGCGACGGTGAAGTCGGTGGCGGCTTCCCGTCGCTGGCAGCACGTTCTCTTTAGATCAGATTAGGGTCTCTCTTTTGGTGGGTTACGGCGGCTCAGGTCAACCTCGTATCTTGTGCCCTGGCCCCCACCTCCCTTTTATTCGTGCTGTGCGACGGGGGCCCACCAACCATGAAAGCGGTTGGGCGGCCCCGATCAGAGCGCGGATCTAATGGCCCGTTGGACCAATTGGTGGAGATCAAACTAACAATCAAGTCCACTGTAAAATATGTCTTGATCAAATCTAGAGAAATTTGATTTACCAAAAAAACAAAAAATGAGTTACTATTGAAATGGAGTGAGTAAATGAGTAATTAAACTTTCTGCAATTTGTTCTTTATCTCCACATAAGGCGAAGAGTTTATGTGCTGGAGTGTTTCGGGTCAGCTACTTACTTGATCAAGTTGATTAATTTGCTGAGTTTAAGAGAGTTGCTGCCGATAGTGATTGCAACAGACAACACCAATTTTGCTTACATCACGATGTGTTCTTCCAGTGCTGCCGGTGTCCCCAGCTGGAGAGGCTCTTTGTGCAGGTCAATGTTAAATTATTGCATTCAGTGCATTGTGAACTCAAGGAATGCATTCAGTTGATAGTACTCGTTACATTGATGTTCTCTCTCTAGTATTTCTGAATGCAGACTTCTTCTACCTGTAGCTCCAATTGAGCAGCCATGATGCCTCTATGGACAATTCCTTGGATGTAGCAGAGGAAGATGAGCCAGATGGAGAGCTATTTGAGGATGAGCTACATGAAGATCTGTACAAGGAAGATGATCTAGATGAAGAAGAGCCCGATGAAGAGCTATACGAGGCATATGAGATTGAGGAAGAACTATTATTAGAAGAATAACCAAAAGAATATATGCTTAAGGAAGGGCTATGCTACGAGGATGTCTATGAGGAAGATCCTTGTGATGAAAATGTGCCAGACGATGAACAATCTGAGGAAGATGTGCTAGAAGATAAGCAGTATGAGGAAGATGTGACAGAGTATGGTTTACGAGGATGTCTATGAGGAAGATCCTTGTGATGAAAATGTGCCAGACCATGAACAATCTAAGGAAGATGTGCTAGAAGATAAGCAGTATGAGGAAGATGTGACATAGTATGGTTTAAAATTTGAGTAACCTTATATTTGGGAAGGTGATGAAGTTCACGGACACTACTTTGAGATGTGGCTAGTAAGCTTTCTATTGAGGAGGGCTACCGTTACTTCCTGAGGTGAATTACATGGAAGGACTTGGAGAAGAACCATTGGATACATCCCTTTTTCTAGAGACAGTACTGAATTATGAAAAAACTTCACCAGATGCGCGGATAGTTCTGAGTGACTGATCCTGTAGCAAACCAGTCAGTGCATTCTGATGTTTTTTAGTTTGCCATCAGTCGAATTGTATCAGATTGCAAGTAAGGACTTGTCTAGTAGTATGTCACCTCCAAGTTTATATATATGTTGTTGGCTATTCATATGTGTTGAAAGTATGATTTGTCAATTTGGCACTGTCTTTTTAACATTTTGGTCATTAATCTATGAATTGGAAAACATGCAAGCCACTGTATTTGTTGCATGTATAGTAGGTATGCTATTTGTTTGGCATAGGCCATGAATGATGAGGGAGTTGTATTCTCGAGGCATTTTGTTCTTATCAGGTAGCTTGATCTATTTCCGTTCCTGACTTCTTGAGTGAGTGAATTTTTTTATTATCCTTGTCGACCAGAGTTCAGTATATTAGATGGATAAAAAGTTCTTGTAAAGTTACTGAAGGGGGGCTCTTAGTTAAAAATTCTACTGCTGCTGCAGGAAGTCGAATGTTTACAGCAAAATTCATACATTCCATTATGACTTTATGAGAAAGGAAAAGTCTGATAGTTTAATCACTATTTTGTGCATCGATTCTTTACTAGACAGGCACTACATGCTATATACTGTTATACTAATAATAATAAAGCCTTTACTTTTGTCATTATTTGCTATCTTTCTTACTGCTTTTAGGAGTCAACTTGTTTTTGGCATGAAGATTATATGAACCTATACCTAACACAATAGAATTCAAGTCATATTCAGAACTACAAGATCATGTGTCTTGCTGATTAACCTGCAGAAAGCCTGGGAAGTGTACCCTGGGTGGCTGGGTGTTCCTGCAGAGCGGTAAGTTTAACATAGACAAAGAGTGTTCTCTCCATATCTGCTTGTTTGGCTCTATGCTCTGCAGACTGCAGATGCCCATATGTGCTATTTTAAATTTGTCTTAAGTCAAATCATTTCAAGTTTGACCAAAGTTATAGGAAAGAATATCATTTTTTATGTTGCTTGAACCTGTCCTACAATAATTTATCGGGACAGATCCCCTCAGCAAAACAGCTGCAAACACTCAATGATCAGTACATGTACATAGGTAATCCTGGACTTTGTGGACCTCCTCTTGTCAACAATTGCTCCACGAACGAAGCAAACAAGAATAGTTATGAGGAAGATGAAGGCACTATACATGATAGATCATCTTTCTACATCAGTATGGGCTTGGGATTTGTGATGGGTCTTTGGACGGTGTTTTGCACCATGATGTTCAAGGAAAAATTCAGGGATGCTTACTTTTAGATGATTGATAGCCTATACGACAAGGTTTATCATGTCTAACAATTTATGAGCAACAGAGCAAGGCTGCCTCTATAATAAAATTATCAAATTGCGCGGCTAGCTTGATTAGACAAAGATATGATTATGTGCGCTATAGTTTGCAAAAAGCTTATATTTATTATAGGAGTACTCGTGCAGTTAATTCAAATGTACATTTTGTTTATCAAAGCGACAACTTTGAACTACTCAATCATTTCTCTTTTGCACTTTTCATTTGAGAAAATCGATGTGTTCTTTCAGTGCTGCTGGTGTCCCCAGCAGGAGGGGGGAGGGCGCGCTAGTGTTTTATCGGAGCTCCGTGGCCGCCAGCTTGGTTTGTTTTGGTTCCTGAATTCCTAAGTGCGTGAAAAAATTATAGTCCTTGTTGATCAGAGTTCAACATAGCAGATGGATAAGAAATTCTTGTAAAATTACTGAAGGGGGCTCTCAATTACAAATTCTTCTGCTGCTGCAAGAAGTCGAATGTTTACCGCATAATTCATACATTCCATCATGAGAAAGGAAAAGTCACGATTTAATCGTGCATCGATTCCTTACTAGACAGGCACTGCATGCTATATAGTGTTATAATAATAACTACTACTCTTTTAACCGCCCGGGAGTCCCTGCCTCCTCCGCTGTCCGTGCACTGTTCGTACTGTTCATTTCTTAACTATACTCTTTTAAGCTCGCTTTGGAACGTAGGATTTTTACATGATTGGTATAAAATTTTAAAGGAAAAACATGGGATTCGAGAAAATTTCCCTCAATCCAGGGCCTGTTTGGAACAAAGGAATGCAAAACAGAGGAATGGAAAAAAACACAGGAAAGTGATATAGACATCCTAGCAAAACAGAGGAAAGGAAAAACATAGGAATATGATGTGAAAGTGTGTTTGGAACGCGGGAAATCGAAACGCAGGAAAAAACAGCTGAGGAGTAGTACTTAGCACAAACAAAGAATCAAACTACAAAGTAGTACTAGTCACCTGGCTCTTTTATGATGGTAATGCACCCATCCGTGTGTTTAATGGTGTACTCACCTTGGACTTCGCAAAGGAAGCAGAAACCAGAGATCGGACTAGAGTTTTGTTTTTCTGTGAAATCGTGAAGGAGGCACAGTGTTCCGGAGGAAAGGAAAGATTGTTTTCCTTCGTTCCAAACGCGCTACTCATTTCCCTTTCCAGCGTTTTTATTTCCTTTGATATTCCTACAAAAATCCTTTGATCCAAATAGGCCAAGGGGGTCTTAACCGCTCAGGAACCCTGCCTCCTCCATTGTCTGCACACTGTTCATTTCTTTTTTAATTATTTTAAATTTTTTAGTTTTTAAATTTTAAATTTTTTGTTTACTTTGTTTTGTTTTTGTTGACGGGATCCCCCTCTTTTCACCCTATTTTCCCTTAAAAAACAGCACAGCGGTTAAGAACAGTGCAGTTTGGCTACTCATTTCCCTTAAAAAAAGAGCAACATTGTCATTTTGTTGTCTTTCTTTGTTGTCTTTCTAAGGGGCCATTTGGCCGGGCTCTTATCTGCTTTGGCTTTCAAACTGTAGGAGCACGATAGCGTGCAAAGGAGCCAGAGCCGGGAAGCAAAAAATACCGGCTCTGGTAGCTTCTTTGTTGTGAGTGAGAGAGAAGAGGATGAAAGAGAAAAACAGTTTCTATACACAGTGTGATAAACAGTGATGCTACACTAATGTGTCAGATGGAGCCGAAGCTGTCAGGAGCCTGGCCAAAGGGACCCTTGCTGCTTTTATGAGTTACTGCTTTTCAGCGTGTTTGGCTGACTGGCTGGTTTTTTTTTCTAGCCGGAGTAGTATTTTTCTCTCACAAAATTCTAGTATAAACAGTTTTTCTAGTTGCCACAGTAAAAAAAACTCTTTATGTTTGGCTCTATGCTTTGCACCTGCGGTTGCTCGTATGTCCATCTCTAGATTAGATTATACTGTAAATTCAGGTTACTATTTGATCATTCCTGAATCTGAATGTGAGATGCAGGTGCAGTAGCACTGCCTTTATTTTACTCATGCAGGTCGGCAGGACATCAGGAAAAAGCAGCGTGGGGGCAGGGAGGCTGAAGCCCCCTGACTGAAGCATATGGCATGTTTCTAAATAAGAAAAGAAAAAAAGAAAGAAAAAAAAGGAAAAAAGAAGCGATAGGCCGTGTGGACGTGTCACATGCTGGTCAGGTCAAGTCAATTATTTAGCCATTTATTACTGCTCTGGTCATCAGGTCATTGTGTAAAAAGAAATGCAGGAACGGCCATGACTCATCGGAGGGTGATGGGGAATTGACAGCGTGTTTAGTTGGCAATTAGTGTAGCACTTTTGTTTTTATTTAGTAATTAGTGTTCAATTATGGACCAATTAGGTTTAAAACGTTCGTCTTGGGATTTCCAACCAAATCGTGCAATTAGTTTTTTTTATTTACATTTAATGTTCCACACACGTATAGTAAGATTCGATGTGACGCCTACCATAGCATTTTTGGGAATTTGGGTTTGAACTAAACGCGCCCTGACGCGGATCGGCCGGTGAATATTGGCGATGGTGTGACGTGTCAGATCTTAACGCGGCTGCAAAAGTCTTTGACGTGCACGTGGATGAGATCCGGAACCTTTTATTCCTGCATCACCTCAAATTTGGGGCAATTTTCTTTCTATGCCCGTGTTTAGTTCGTAAAAATTTAAAAATTTGGCTAGCACTTTCATTTTTATTTAGTAATTAATGTTTAATCATGGATTAATTAGGCTTAAAACGTTCGTCTCGCGATTTTTAACTAAATTATGTAATTAGTTTTTTTCGTCTATATTTAATACTCCATATACGTATTGTAAGATTTGTTGTGACGATTACTGTAGTATCTTTTGGAAAAAGTTTTTGAAGTAAACGAGCCTATTTTATACTCGTAATTGGGACAGGTCAGGTCAGAGGGGAGCTGCGGTCCCTGCTGCTGCGACACATCCGCAGCAGCTATCCAATGAGCAGCGACCAAGGTGGCTAATAGGACTCAGGCTTGGTTTAGTTTTCAAAAAAATTTATTTCAAACTATTACATCGAATTTTGTGACACATGTATAAAGTATTAAATATAGATAAAAACTAATTGTATAATTTAATTATAAAGCACAAGTTAACATGCGTTAATAATAAATTAATTAGATTTAATAAATTTGTCTCGTAGTTTTTAGACGAACTATATAATTAGTTTTTTTATTAGTATCTGATAACCTCTCTCGACATCTCGAAACATTCGGGTGGTGACATTAAAAAAAAAATTCATTTCGCGCAGTAAACACACCCTCAGTCCAGCAGGTAGGCTCGCCTTTTCCATCGCTCTCCTTGCTTTCTACGGCCTCAGCGGATCGTTATTCGTTCATCGTTCGCGATTGGGGTTCGTCACTTCAGAAGCCAGAACTCAGTGAGGTCTGAGGCGAGAGAAGGATGGGGTTCTCCTTCTTCACCTCTCGAGCCGGTGCTCGATTGCTGGACAGGATCGCGCGCCCCGGCGTCTCCACAGCAGCACTTCTGTTCGCAGCGGCCAGGTGCGGGTGATTGTGCTTCCTCCGTCGCTTTCCACCAGAAATCCGCCCGATTTTGCTCCTTTATTTTTTTGGGGTTTCGTCGCGTGATTTACTGTTCCTTTTTCTGGTTACCTATTTGTTTCTTCCCGCCCCTTTGAGTTGCTTTCCTAGTCGACAATCGTAGTCAACTGTGAAGGCCCTGGGATCATGTTCTTGGTCTTTTTGGCCATCCGTCTATTTGTACTTTTGAGAAGGGAAGGGAAAATCCCCCCCTTTCAATCCATACCTTCGGTTTGGTCCCAAGATTTCACTTTGACTACTCCGAAGTCCGAACCAAGTTGTTTATTTGGGCTGCATTTGCTAAAAGAGTCGCTGCCGCTTTGCAGTGGTGGAGGCCTTGTGGTGTACGCGGATTCCGCTGCAGAGAGTGCTCCGGAGCCATCTCAGGATGCTCCCAAGAAGAAGGTGCTGGTTCTTGGGACTGGCTGGGCTGGGACGTCATTCCTCAAGAACCTCGACTGCTCCCGGTATGAAGTGAAGGTCATATCGCCCCGGAACTACTTCGCATTCACGCCTCTGCTTCCGAGTGTCACATGTGGCACCGTCGAGGCGCGCAGCATTGTCGAATCGATACGGAGGATCCTTGAGAAGGTACTTCTTTGCCATTTGATTCTGTGCTATTGTGTTCTGAAAGTAATCGGGTGTGGTGTTTGTCTATTCTCCTACTACGAATGAACCTTTGGGGTACAGCCCTCCTTACTCAGTATCTCTTGGCTCTTGGGTCTTGCCGTGTGTTGGTTAACTGTTGTGGGGCCCTAGAGCTCATGCAGTCAGCATAATCAGATCATAGATATAGTTTTGTAATGTGTACTTTTGTAGTTTGGATATATAGAAGTGATATGTGTAGACATGAAATTATTTCATAAATCACAATGTTGCTCTTTGTGACTTGTTCAGCTATCCCTAATATGTGACGACTGATGATAAAATTTAGTTGTCAAAGTGGCATAGCATTGACATCAAAATGCCAAAAGATTCATTTCTTGTTTACTCGGAGTGCTTACATTGATACCTTGGATGCGTTCATTCACTTTCTGTGTTAGTTGAGTGACATACTGACCGTTTTCTTGTTCTCATTGTCTTTCTTTTTCATAGAAAAACAAGGATGTCACATTTTGTGAAGCAGAGTGTTTCAAGATTGATGCAAATAAAAAAACTGTACATTGCCGTTCTGCTGTTGGAACTAATCTTGATGGGAACGGTGATTTTGTGTTGGATTATGATTACTTAGTTGTTGCTCTTGGAGCTACTGTAAGTACATTTAACACTCCTGGAGTGCTGGAGCACTGCTGCTTTTTGAAGGTAAAATTCCCTACATATTCTGTTATGATCCATATATCAATTATAAGCTGTAGTTATTCTGCTTGATCTTTTATAACATCATGAAGACGCTTTTGATTTGGATCTAATTGTCTAATGCTGTGTGAAATGACACTTTTATGACTAACAAAACAATGTAACTGCAATGATAAAATCTTACATTGACACATAGATTTCATTGCATGAAAGAACCTGTCAAATTGTAATCATGAAAGGGAGTCAAATGTCAGTTTACACTGAACCATTTGGCATGATGTAGTGCACACCCATTTGGAACGCATATATAGCTTGTAGCTACTTATGTTAAGCATATGTGACCTAGGTTTTCTTTTTCACACGTTAACATTCCCATGGAGCACCTGCTCAATGTCATTACATTCTCTGAATGACCCTGTTGTGTGAGTTTGCCCTTAATGCAGTATAAATCTTCAGTATCCTTATGGTCATTCTTTGAAGATTTACATTCATGAAGCTACTAACTGCATCATCTATCATGTAATATTTTTTGTCTTCCTCTATCATGATATGGCTTCACATCGTGAAAGTCAGGAAGTAGAGGATGCTCAGAAGATACGGAGGTGTGTCATAGATTGTTTCGAAAAAGCATCACTTCCAAATATTAGCGACGAGGAGAAAAGGAAAATTCTACATTTTGTAGTTATTGGTGGTGGACCTACTGGAGTTGAATTTGCAGCAGAGATGCATGATTTTCTTGTCGAAGATTTGGTGAAACTATACCCTGCCATTCAAGACTTTGTGAAGATAACAATTATTCAATCGGGAGAGCATATATTGAATATGTAAGGTTCTATGGACTTCTTAGATAGTCTTGTTGCAGTAATAGCCATCTTTATCTTCCATGTTGCTGTAATAGTCCTGTGTACTTTGGATAAGAGAACCTCCAGGTTAGCTTAGTGTATCTGTATTACAGTTGCAGTTGGGTGTTTTTTTTTCCTTTTTTACATGGGAAAGCATTTCAAATTGGATGAAAACATGAACACTGTTCAGAATCTATTCTTGATTTAACCTCAGCAGATTGTAACGTTTACCATGATATGAATGTCTATTTTCTGCTATATAGGTTTGATGAAAGAATAGCTGCATTTGCTGAACAGAAGTTCCAGAGGGATGGCATCGAAGTGTGCACGGGCTTCAGAGTGATAAAGGTGTCTGATGATTTGATTACAATGAAGAGCAAATCAGCTGGCAATGAGGTATCAGTGCCTTATGGAATGGCTGTTTGGTCTGCTGGCATTGGTACTCGTCCTGTCATCATGGACTTCATGCAACAAATTGGGCAGGTTGTTGAATCTCTCATTACCAGTTAACCCATTTATGACTTACTCAACAATAGTACTACTCCAATGTTTTGTTACTATATCAAAATATTCTCTCCTTGAACAGACTAATCGGCGTGCCTTGGCAACTAATGAGTGGTTAAGAGTTCGTGAGTGTGAAGGTGTCTATGCAATTGGTGACTGTGCTACAGTTAGTCAAAGAAAAATAATGGTATGTGTAGAGCCTTTAATCCCTATTTACAGATAAAGCCTATTGTTCTTGCTTTCCAACTTGACAGCTTGTAAAGGTCAACAGTCATGTCATTTACATCACTGCACAAGCTTATACTGATATTCTGTAAATCGTGAATAAGGTTTATTGCTCAATAATTCATATGTATGAGATCTACCATTCTGTAGTTCATATGTATTTTTCAACAGCAAATCCCTCCGACTTATCTGTTTCTATACTTTCAGGACGATATTTCAATGGTATTCAAGATGGCAGACAAGAACAATTCTGGCACTTTGACACTGAAAGAGATCAATGATGTTTTAGAAGATATATGTATAAGATATCCACAAGTAGAGCTCTATATGAAAAGTATGCACATGCTTGATATTGCGGATTTAATAAAAGGCGCAATAGGTGATTCTCACAAGGAGTCTATGGTGGTTGATACAGAGGAGTTCAAAAAAGCTCTGAGCCATGTTGATTCCCAAGTGAAAAATGCTCCAGCAACAGCTCAGGTTTGCTCTATGGCGATATGCAAGTTGTCTGTTAATGGTATATATAGCAGTATAGCACAGACAATGCTATGATTTGTGAATAACCAGTTTCCTGACTGTTAGGTCGCTGCACAACAAGGACAGTATCTCGCTGAATGTTTCAACAAAATGGAAAAATGCAAAGAGGAACCAGAAGGCCCTTTGCGCATGACAGGGGGATCTGGCCGTCACTTTTTCCGCCCATTTCGGTATTTAGCTTTCTGTTCACACTCCAAAGTCATAACTGCATAGTTGCATGCTATGTCAGGCCTGAAAGGCATTATTTCTGAGTTCTGACAAGCCTAATAATGGCATAGAGACTAATAATTCATATTCAGAAAGATGGTCAGTTCAGAACTTGTTTTTATCCAGTGAAAATCGTTGCTAACCAAATATAATTTTCAAAAATAGATCTCGACATGTAAAGCTTATACTGATACTGTTAGCTCTTCAACTTATTTTTGCATTGTATGCCTACTCATCTCCTCTTGATGCCGTTGCTTTCAAGGTACAAGCATTTCGGGCAATTCGCACCCCTGGGTGGAGAACAAGCTGCTGCAGAGCTCCCGGGCGACTGGGTCTCCATAGGCCACAGCACTCAGTGGCTGTGGTACTCTGTGTATGCCAGGTAGAAACTCACTCTCGAGTGCGCCCTCATCATCTACAACCCATCTGACCGGAGAAAGCACGACCCCTCATTGTGTTTGCATGTTGCTATTCTCTCCACTTCAGCCACCGCCTTATCCTTTTTCATCATGAATAATCAAGCCTCTGTCCTCACAAGTCGTTTTTGTGGCAACTCATGACTGTCCTAACTCGCTATCATTGTTCTCTTCCCATGTATCCCAGCAAGCAAGTGAGCTGGCGCACGAGGATGCTGGTGGTTTCCGACTGGACTCGCCGGTTCATATTCGGGAGGGATTCAAGCCGGATTTAGTACCCGCCGCCGAACCAGATGCATCGTCACCCTTCTTCTGCACAGGGATTTCTTCTGAAGAATAATCAATTTGCTGCTGGAGCTTGAGGCAAGCAAAGCTGTTCCTGTTTCCCGCCCCCGCGCCTTGTCCTGCCAACGAAACTGCTGTTCTTTCGTCTGTGTCTGATGCACGGTGTTCATTTTCCTTGCTCCTGCTACATGATGGATGAATGTGGATGGATGGAAGGCTCTCAACATGTGAAGCAGCTTTGGAATAAAGAGGGCCCCCCTTTTTAGCTTGCGCTGTAGCCCCGTTTGGAACATGGCATCAGATTCTTGCCGCGAGAATCGAACCACTTCACGTGAAATTGTCGCGAGCCATTGTTTGCACGCATGCCGTGCAAGTTCGTTGTTATGAAGTGAATTGTTGCTGCAGTTCTCATCTTTTAGACTAGGGTATGTGAACCTACCAAGCTGACTGACCATCCCCAGACCTCACCAACCAGATGAGGTCTCAAGTGTTGTTCAGGTTTTCACTGCTTGTAACAGCAGTGATGATGCTGATTACTGACAGCAATAACGGCATGTCTGCCTCAAGGGTGGCCACGGGATGTAGTACGCCTACATCACATGGTGTGGGAACTCCGGCATCCATGTTCTCTAGTGTCTACGCATGGATTGGTCCTCCCGGCCAATGGAATGCCGAGTGGTCCATTTTTTTATCTGCTCACGCCGGCCACTTCTGCCGCAGCTGGCCCTTCTCAATCACGTGCTGTATGGATACGGCTATACGCTCCCCCTGTTCGACCGTTAGTTTATTATTACCGGTTGTGATAATAATCTGCTTTGGATTCACTGGAACAGGAGCAGCTTGCAGAGCATGTAAAGCAGGACAGGTTCTTCTCCCTCTGGTACCTTCGTTTACCACTTACTTAGTCAGGATCTGTTTGTTGGTTTTGGCCTTTGGGTGACTTTGGGTGCCTTCCTAGCTTTTGGCTTCTTGTCGTTGGTTTTCTGTTACTGGGTTTTTAATATTTTTTTTAGCTTCTCAGCACGCCAAAAAGCAAGAAAAGCTCCTCAAAGCATGCATTCAACTTTTAGTTTACTTTCTTAGAGTAAGCTTTTTCTAGCTTTTCAAAACCAACTCAACAATCAGGCGGAAAACAGATGTAATGTCTTCGCGTGGATTCTGGTGCAGGAGAAAATACAGCCTATTCGCGTGTTGGTTTCAGTTAGGGCTTATCAGTCAGCTAACAGTGTTTTCCTCTCACAACAAACCAGCACCCGTCGGACTTATCAGCCCAGAAACTAACCAGCGAACAGGCTGAGGGCAGAGAACCTGCAAAAAAAAGAAGAGGATGGCCTCACCAATATCATTATGTGCTGTGTGATGGCCCTTTGAAAACATGCTTACACCTATCGCTTCTATGCCCGTTCGCGCAAGGCGGTATGGACCCAAATCTTAACCTGAGAGCACTTTGACACCTAGCTAACACAGTTTGACCAAGACCCTGCTCACTTGAGAACATGGTGGGGAGAGACCGTGCCCAAGGTCGCAAAAGAAGAAAGAAGACGCTTTCAATGGTATGGTGATTTACACATGCTGGAATCTTTGAAAGGAGAGAAATCGAAGAATTTTCAACAATGCTCAGGAATCAGCTTTGCAGGTTGCCTCAAAAGTCAAGGAAGACATTGCACAAAGGAAAAGGGCTTTAGAAAGGGAAGGCTAGCATATCAGTGTTTGATGATCCTTTTTTTCCTCCTTTGCCTCCCCTTTCTGCTGAACTAAGACCTGTACATAAAATTATTCTCTCCTTCCTTAATTAAGAGGCAAAGCTCCTGTCGTTTGTTTCAAAAACAATTAGGTTGTTTGTTTCAGCTTTTGGCTAGTAGAAGCCAAAAAAAAAAGTTGAAACAAACATGCTCTAATTGAGAGCGGTATTGTTTCTGAGTGATAGTGATAGGATGTATTTTCTGGACGGGTATATTCAACAATGAAATTTTACAGGTAGTTCATTAGGCTACTACACCTCTTTTAAAAAAAACTAAAAAGAAAAAAAAA
The DNA here is from genome assembly GCF_019320115.1 of Miscanthus floridulus. NCBI lineage: Eukaryota > Viridiplantae > Streptophyta > Magnoliopsida > Poales > Poaceae > Miscanthus > Miscanthus floridulus. Next base: position 97,808,984 of record NC_089598.1, on the reverse strand, counting down.
TCAAATTACGATGAAGATTCACGAGATCCTTATCGTGCTACTATTTGAAGCAAGAATTTTCAAGTGGTATTTGAAGCAAGAATTTTCAAGTGGTGTTGTTCCAAGGTGGCACGCGCTGCACACCTTTTTTTATGGGGCAATACAACTAACAGATCCGTGACAGTAGATATGATGATACCTTCGTGTGTTGTGGTTTCTCTTGGGGTGGCAAGAGTGTGGTGTGGAGTCGAATAGCGGATGTGACCAGACATCCCGCGTTGTTTTTTCTTGGTGACGACTAAAAAGTAGTCTTGTTGTTTTTCTTGGCGGCGACTACAAAGTAGCCTTGAAGAAGTCAAGATCTAGTGGAATTCTTTCATCGATCGGTAGTTTGTAGAGCTGCAACGACACTATGGCAATGGATCCTGCATAGTGGTATGCTAAGTTATGGATGAGGTATCAACGACCACAATACATAAGGTTTGAAGTGTGAGCGTGCACTGCGGTTTAAGTGGCCTATGGTTGCAGTGGGGAGTTCTGTTGTGGCAGCTAGAGGTGTTTTTTTTCTAGAACACGCAAAAGACTTGTGCGTATTTTGTGGTAGAACCGCCTAATCTAATATTTTTTAGGAGTACTTATCTTCCATTAGACACTAAGTCCCCAAGGAAAGACACCAAATTACGCAGTTCCGTCGAGCACACCCCAAGAAAAAACCCAAAAATTCACATTTTTCCATCAGGATCACAAATGAGAGAATAAAGCTTACAATATTTTAGCCATTTCTTACATCACTTTTAATACAATATCAGAGTATAATATTTATTGTAATAACAACATAATATAATCATGTTATCAGAGTTATGAACAATTTAATTTAACAGCGGAATATAAACATGTGATCAGAGTTATAGCAGAAATAAATATCTATTCCTGACATGATGAAGCATTGATATATAAACTATGACAACAGATTATACAACTTCCATTTATAAAAATATTTAGTGAGAGTTATAAATAAAAACTATGATCGCAGCGTAAAGGAATCCTCTCTGAGCCTACTAGGAGGAATCACACATAAGGGTCGGCTCTAGCATCCGCCTATCACCCGCAACAGGGGGAAATAAAACCCTGAGTACCCAATTATACTCAGTAAGACTTACCCGACAGGAGGAAAGAATAGACTCCAAAGATATGCAAGGCTATCTGGCTTGTGGGTTTATTGCATCTACAGGGAGCATTACTAAGCGTGCGTCCTTATATTCAATTTTATTAGCAGTCAACATTAATTCATTAACTAACCATTTTATGTAAGCACCTGTGCTACTTTCAAGCAGGTGGTAAGCAATCAAGATCATTTTACCATCTTTTATCTTCCAGTTCTTACTACGGTGCTAGATTGTAGATAAGTCGTATCGGTTCACCGGCGATTCACGAATCAATGTGCCCAGCTAGATACCCTGAAACACACGTTCCGCTTGTACCCCAGGCACAAGCAGGAACAACCCACTACCCTCCTATCACGGGGTCTAGGTCCCTGTCTAAACTTGGACTCCAAGCCCCCGCTCCTGAGTCCCAGATTCAGAGCGGTGCTTGGACCTCCACCCAAAAACCACCCTGAAAGTCGGTCCGGAAAGAGCTAAAACCCATAACAAGAGAGTAACAAGTCTTCCCGCGCCCATACACAAGTATGTGTTCAGGATAATAAGTTTGTGACTTGCCTAGAGTCCAAAGCAATAGCCGGTCCTTAACCGACATAGACAGGGAAAACAGTGTAACCAAGCTATGCTCCATTGGCCGCATGACACAACCTCTTATACCCACCAATATCCAAACCATATCCCTGCCTGATCTCCATTTATCATTCATATATATATTCTAAGTGATAATAATATAGCAACAACAATAATATATTTCCTATCTCTCGCGAGTGACAGGCAATCACTCGACTTCTATCGGAGTCCTATAGCATAGCAATCTACACGATCCTATCATACTAGTAAGACTCATAGAATAAAGATATATATACATACATACATACATATATATATATATATATATATATATATATATATATATATATATATATATATGCAAGTGGGTTTCAATCAACTCCTTAAAACTTAATGCACAAATATAATTTAAAGTGTAGAAAGGTGGGGGTTATGCACCGGAGCTTGCCTGGGTAATATATAATCAAAAGTTAGTATTCCATCCTTGTGTCCTGATCCTTGGCTCCATCTTTTCCGCTACTCCAGTTGATTTCACGATCCATCATCGTCCCTATTATGGTAAGCAATGCGATACAGAGATGATGCAACAGTTAATTAACAAGGCAACAACAATTCTTAAAACAGAGTACATACTACGAACGAACAAGCTAGCTCTAATGACTAACGTACTAATCTACACATCAATATCGTCGAGAAAGATGTCATCTCCCAACAAGTGTTTTAGTTATACAAACCCAAGTTATTTCTTTATTTCATTCTATTGATTTAATCTTTATTCGAAATAGGGCATCATTATATATCTGGCAAACTAATTATTCTGGAGCTACAAAATATGCAGTGAGCAGCTAATAATATCAGTAATTTACTGTAAAATTTTTAGAGTCAACACTATCACCGATTTATCACAGAAATTCCTACAAGTTTATGTCTTAACAATATTAAGCATGTTAAAATAATTAGAGCACCCTAAAAACATACAAAACCTATGCAAACAAAATACACTATCAGATAGATCATGATTTTAGGAGACTAACAAAATTAGTTTGGCATTTTTGTGTTTTTTCTACATTTTATTATTAATTTTTGAAGATCACTGAATTAACAAAACAAAAACAACACAAAAAGACAAGGCCTGAGCGGTCAGGCTTGGCCCGCATGCGCACGCGCGGCCCAACATGGTGCGGTGTGAGCGGCCCAGCAGCCTGAAACGGATGGCCCACACGGACGAGCCCAGGCGCGGGTGAGCAGCCAGCCCCTTTCTATTTTTAAATCACGTTCCAACTATTAATACTATGTATATGCCTCACCATCTATGCGATTTAGCCCCTACATTTTCCTATCTTCACCATTCCCTAGTCCTCGAGCATCACCAGAGCAGAGCACTAAGGCAGGGATGATTCGACGGCGGCCAAAACTGGCTGGGGAGGGCACGACGGTGGCGGAGGGGTGGCCGCCAGGGGCGCAGGGCCACCGCAGGGTTTGTGCGACCACGTAGGACCGCGATGGCCCGTGACGGCGTGTAGGGCATGTCTGCCCGCGTGCAGACATGGATGGCGGCAATGGCGCGCGCGCTCCAGCAAGATGGCTATGGCAAAGGTTAAACGGGGAGTTAGGGAAGGAACAATGACTCACCACAAGCTAAAAGGAACGGCTGGACGAGGCCGCGGGGCTTGGTAAGATGGTTGGCCACGTGCGGGGCGGATCCGAGTTGGCGCGACGACGATGTCATTGTCGTTCTGGTGAACCACTAGAGCTTCGGCAAACCTGTCTCACAGGCAAGTCCGAGGCATCAACGTGGAGCAATAACACCAAGAAGATCAAAGAAAAAGAGAAGGGATAGGAGGGGTTCATGGCCGAGCTTGGTGCGGCGCTCACGGTGGCTAGCGGCGACGACAATGCTTCGTGCGCGCTCTCTGGTGGACGATTTCCACCACGATTTAGTTCATGAGCAAGCCAGAAACCTAAAGCACCCTTGGATGGAAGGAATTGGATGGAGATGCTTTGTACTCAACTGAAAGGACCTAGGATGCCACCTAGAGGGGGGGTGAATAGGTGTTTCTAAAAATTAACACCTTTAAATGCGGAAACAATTAGTAAAGGGAGTTTCCAAATTGGAAACTCCAAATAAGAGTAATACCACCCCTCACAAGTTAGCCACACAGTGTACAAGGTATAAAGAATATATCTAGAAGCTACAACCCTGCAACACAAAGTTAGAACTACGAATAAATATTTTCAGCACAGAGCTTTAATACCGGACGTGTCCGGTATGCATGGTTTCTACGGAACAGCCCTGAACTTGCTCCTTTCGATTTCTATCTTCAAACCAAACTGCAGGTACCTACTAGAGATATCAATATACACAGAGAACCTGCACAAGAGCTAGAGCAACACAAATATCGAATGAAATGCAAATTGAGACACGATATTTGTTTTACCGAAGTTTGGACTCGTTCGAGTCCTACTCTCCGTTGAGGGGGCTACGGGCGACCCAGCGAAGGTCAGCCCTAGAGGGTACCACGAAGGTCACTCTAGCCAGAGTCTTTTCCAACTCCTTTTCCTCCTTCCACTAGATGATTCCGAGGCAGCGGAATCGGTCGTTACAAACTTTCCAAGGCACACCACAATCTCTCGGGTGCTCTCCGGTGATGCCTAACCGTCTAGGACCGAAGAGTCCAAGAGTAACAAATGTAAATCATGAGATTGACAATATGCATAAGTGCTCAAGTGGTTGGATTGCTCTCTTTTTGAATTTCACTCAACCCACAATTTGATTTGGCAAATTTGATCAATCACTCACTAAGAGAGGGTTGGGAGAGTTGGCAAGGCTCAAAAACGTGTGTGTGTATCAGCAGAATCAGCAGCTTCCAAAGGTGGAGGCTTGGGTGTATTTATAGCCCCCTTGAAAAACTAGCCGTTGCCATATCGGACACGTCCGGTATGCAGACTTACACTGCGCCAACGGTAACTAACTTACAGTGATGTTGTGAGGCGTCGGAACTCCCGACCCTCAGCAATTTTAAAAAAACATGTAACTGAGTTAAAGTTAGTGAGGTGTTGGAACTCCCGACACATGCTAGAACTTCCAACCGTCGGAACTCCCGACCCTCAAGGCTTTTGAAAACTAGCCGTTGGCCTCTGGTTATGCATACCAGACACGTTCGGTATGAATACCAGACACGTCCGATATGACCAGGACAGTGAACCCTCCAAGTCAGTTAAAGTGCGAGACATCGGAACTCCCGACCCTTGCCAGGACTCCCGACCGTCGGAACTCCCGACAAACCAACCCGAGAACAGCAATTTTACCACTGCTGGGTAAATACCGGACACGTCCGGTTTTGCCAGAACAACAAAAATAAAGTTAGCTCTTTTGTCGCTCAAATACTTAAAACTCACATGGGTTGGCTTGAGCACTTATGAAACATTATCTATCAACATGATGCATCCCTCTTAATAGTACGGTGTACCTAATAAACTCAAGATAAAAGGAAAAATGAATTTATACCACTTGAGTTGATCTCTTTTGAATTGATGCCGTCCCTTTTAATCTTCATCAAGTAAGGGTGCTAACATGTTGATATTGATCTTTTCACTTGAGCATAGCCATCTTGAGCATGTGACTTGATTCCATTCATCAAATTTGAATAATCACAAATGTATCAAGTCACTTCCATCAAACACTCCAATAGTGATTTGATCCTCCACATAAATGCGGCCATCATAGCTTGATTAGTACCTCAACTAAATGCAAGTACTTCCTTCTTCACCCTAGCTAGGTTCTTCGGCCGCCAAGCTATCGCTTGCCCTTCACCCTTGCTTAGTACCTCGAAGCCTTTCCTTGCTATCTTCACCATCTCAAGCCATCAAGTCACATCTTGTGTTGAATCATCCATTCATATATTGTTATCTTTTTCATTTCAATTTAACAAGCTTCAAATATGAGACCAATCCATATGCAATCCCTTATGTCTCATTAATTAATTCTTACAAGCTTGCTTTCACATAGTACATGGAGATCCCACAATAATTAAGCATTTGCATGAATTCCATTTGCATTGTTGTCTTGTGCTTGAACTAGATTGTTTACACAACAACACATCATTTTGGCTTTCATTAAGTACTTGTGAGATAACTGAAAGGATCAAGATGCCCAAGAGGGGGGGTGAATTGGGCTAATTCTAAATTCTCTTGCAATAATCAAATCCTACGGATAGCCCAATTAACCCCTTGTGCCTAGAAAAGTGTTTATATCAAACTAATGCACAACAACCTCGCAACCTAAGTTCCAAACTTACTCTAGCAAGCAATTCTATAGATGTAAAAAAAACAAGTATTGAATTGCTCAAAGTAAATGCTCAAAGTAAGTGCTCAAAGTAAATAGAGAGAGAAAGAAACACGGCGATGTTTTGCCGAGGTATCGGAGAGTCGCCACTCCCCACTAGTCCTCGTTGGAGCACCCGCGCAAGGGTGTAGCTCCCCCTTGATCCGCGCAAGGATCAAGTGCTCTCTACGGGTTGACTCTTCGACACTCTGTCGTGGCGAATCACCCAAAGCTGCTCACAACTTGAGTTGGATCACCCACAAGCTCCGCCGGGTGAACACCAAACTCCCAATCACCACCAAGCCGTCTAGGTGATGGCGATCACCAAGAGTAACAAGCACGAACTTTCACTTGACCACGCAAAGCCTAATGAGAAGATGGATGCACACTTTGCTACTCTTGATTTGCTAGTGAGGCTACTCTCTTGGATTCTCAAATCACAAACACCTCACTAGGACCTTGCTCTTCTTGGCACTCACAAACGTGTTTCTTAGCTGTTGGAATGAGCAAAAGATGCTCCACTCACGAGTGAAGCTACTATTTATAAGCCAGCCTGAAAAACGAACCGTTATGAGCCTCTGCGGGACGACCGGACGCTCCGATCGCTATGACCGGACGCTCTGGTTAGTTCAACCCGCGAACAGTTTTCAAGTGATGACCGGATGCTGTCAGGGTCCGGTCAGTACTGACCGGACGCGTCCGGTCGCTCTTGGATGCTTACTGTAAACGACCAGACGCTGGATACTCAAGGTCCGGTCACACTGACCGGACGCGTCCGGTCACTTTTTCCCAAGTCTGGACCCTTACTGGAGTCGACCGGACGCTGGCCCTTAGCGTCCGGTCACATGACCTTCCAGCGTCCGGTCACACAAGACTTGATCTTCACGGTCAAATGAACTGACCGGACCCTGCGGCCAGCGTCCGGTCGCACCGGAGCCAGCGTCCGGTCAGTGTTTGACCCTTCATTCACTTCCAACTTTCGAACATATGTGAATGAAGTTTGCTCCAAAGGATCTTAGGCATTCATAGGAGCTACCTAGAGCTAGTTTTAACAAGTGTGCACCACACCTAACTCACTAGACTCAACTAGGTTAAGCTACCTGTTCATACCCCCCTTCATAGTACGGCCAAAGGAAAAACAAAGTCCTAAACTACTCTAAGTGTCTTTCCAACTCCAATTGACACTTAGAACTAGTTATCCTTAACCTTGTCGTCCAACCTTTGAAAACCGAAACGATTTCCATCGTAGGGGCATGACAACCTCGATTGCCCAATCGATCTCCATTACCATGACCTAACTTAATTGTCTCTGCAAAACACACGTTAGTCATAGTAATCTTGTATTGACATTAATCACCGAAATCCAATTAGGGGCCTAGATGCTTTCAATCTCCCCCTTTTTGGTGATTGATGACAATACCACCTTGAGTATGTTATGGAGTGAGGTTTTTGACGGGCTTGGTTCATATAAGCTTTTGTCAATAAGACCAAAAGAGTTAGTTACGCTTATATGACCCAAGCCAACACAATGTACTCAAAGAATATGAATTAAGCATGAGTACAAATAACAAAGCTCATTTGCTTCGAAGTGTAAACGCGGAAGCAAAAACAAATGAGCATTACACAGGTGATATGACATATAGATAAAGCAAAGTAGAAGTCACACATGTCAAATATCACAACCACATAGATAGCACTATCACATATATATAAAAGTATGCATGAAAGTAAACACACGAATGCATAAGTAATAGTGTATCACACAAATAAAACTCCAAATGTATATAATAAGCTAATACTAGATAACTAGCTCCCCCTAAAACTCGCTCCCCCTAAGTCTACATACTCAAACCCTCTCCCCCTTTGGCGTCAAACACCAAAACCTAGGGGTCGGACGGCAGGGCTACAGCGGACGAGTCGGGCGCTGAAGTACGTGGAGCAAGATGAAACTGGGCGCCATCATCATCTGACCCTGAGCTCTGAACTGACTGACCCTCTGAAGTAGGAAGTGTCGCTGAAGCGGTCTGGGTCTGAGCTGGGGCTGGTGCTGCCTGTGAAGCTGCAAGTATGTCTGTCGTAGGATTTGACAAGGTGACAGACGAGGGGAGCCTCTGAGTAGTCATGATAGCTGGAGCTGCTGTAGACGGACCGGCAGTATGCATGTGAGGCAAAGTAGGCATGCCAGTCAACTCGCTGAATGATGCTCCAAGACTCCTGGAGACTGACGACTCAGGCATGAATAGTGAGGAAGTCTGCTCTGGTGAGAAACCCGTGTGATAAGGAGTGAACTGCGGGGCTACACCAGGTGAGGCTAACCACTGGGACACCTGTACAGGAGGTGAAGGAAACTGAGCTGGAGGCTGTCCCTGACTCTGAAGCCCGATGGGCTATACTGCTGGAGTCGTCGAAGTGGTAGGAGGCTGTGCAAGCTGGGGCGAAGTCTGTGGCAGTGGGATCCCAATGGCTGTCACTACATGCTACATGAATCCCATGAGCTGCTGCTGCATAAGTAACTACTAGTGCTGAAGGAGCTGCTGCTGCCGCTGAAACTCGTCCTGACGAGCCTGAAACTGTGCGAAGTTTGTAGCTGTCTCCTGTGCCTGTCGTGTCTGATCCTGCTGCATCCGCTCAAGAATAGCAATGAGAGCAGGGTCTGTCTGTGGAGCAGGTGGAGCAGAACTGGAGCTACCTGCCTCTGCATCGTGTCTGCATGGAGGCATCTGAGGTATAGGCTAGTAGTCATCGTCGGAGCTGTCACTATACTCGCTCACCTCCTACTGTGCCTCTAGCTCCTCCTCCTCAGTGGCTACAATCCCTCTGATGATCTCATCCTGCTGAGCTACAGACTCTGGCATGTCGGGGCGATGGCTAGGCTGACTGGGTGCCTGAGGAGTGGCGTGTCTGATCCTCTGTGACAGGTTGTAAGCTAGGAACTCTGTAGTGGCACCTGTATACTCATCCATCATGCCAGGGGCTTATCAATCACAACTCTGCGGATGAGGAACATGATCTAGTGAGCATAGGGAAGCTGCCTACGACCCTTGAATCCCTCAGCTATAGTATCCTCCATCTCTGAAAGAAGGAGGTCCTAGATGTTAAACACTATCATCTACATGATGGCATTGAGAAGCCAGAGCTGTAAGCGAGTCAGGCCCTCCCTGTATCCCAACCTGGGAAGCAGTGTCCTCCTGATGATGGCCTCTAGTATCCTCGCTGTAGGAGACAAGTCACTGGAGTTCCTGCTCGACCCCTCACTAAAAGGCTCCTTGAAGCAATGCCGCACTAAATCTGTAGGGGGCACCTGCCCTCCATGAGGACGCCTGGGAGGCTCCTGATGTCCATAGCAAACCTCATGCATCTTTATAGGCTGCTCCTATAGTCTCAGTATCTCTCTGGCCCTGCTACTCGTCACTCTATAGTCTTTGCCGTTGAAAGCAAAGTGAATGAATCTGTGATGTGGATCGATGAAGAGTGAGGCATAAAACTGACGGACCCAAGAAGGTACATATATCCCTGTCCGTCCAATCAGATCTAACAGTCCTGGCAAATATGACAAGTATTGCCGAATCCCCTCTCCGGCTGCTGCCACAATGGACTCTATCTGACAGACCCTCTGTGATCTGAACACTGCCCCACTGTTAAGATATGCATTGTAGAAATCCTCCTGCAGTGGCGTGTAGAACCCCTCAGCTGCTCTCTCATCTCTCCTCGGAGGAAACCAAACCTCAAACTCAACAAACCGCATCTGCTGAACCTGCCTGGCTGTAGCAGCCCTCAAGTCAAGGTGAACCACCGGAGGCGGACCCTGTGGTCTGAGCGGAGGGCGTGAACCCCTACGCTGTGTAACTGGCCTCGGTGGAACTACAGCACTGGTACGACTCGAGCAGCGTAGCTGAGGTGCCGGCTCAGTCTCCTGACTCTCCTGAGTCTCCTGGGCTGGCTAAGGCTCTGCTGATGGGGGCTGCTGCTGTGCTGACGGACCCTCCTCAATGGCAACCCGTCGTCTTGCAAGCGTGGCAGTCCTAGCTGGACTACCGTGACGACGCTCAACCTCCTCAATTGCAGCTCTGACTATAGGTGAAACTGGCTGATCTGCAATGACAACTCCGTTGTAGGTACCACCTCTCTCAGCACGCTCTGCGGCCTCTGCAACAGCTGCTGCTCTCGTTGTCTCTGCGTCAGGGTACTTCCGCTTCTTGGATGTTACCTGCTTAGTTGACTTGCCTTTAGATCCGGCTGGCTGGCGAGGCGAGGGCCTCCTATCATCATCACCTAGGCCACCACCAACATTCTTGGTGCAAGCCATCTGAACTGACAAGATGGTGAACTGCCGCTGATGAAGATCAACTATCAAACTGCCGCTTTCGAGGCTTGGCCTCGATCCTTACACGCGAGCTTGGCTCTGAGTTAACTGCCAACTGCCAGACGAAACACAACGGAACCGACTCGCTACATGATAGAATAGATGGATATACAAATAAATACCATATATCTAATAGATGCGAGATCCTAATAGAGAAAGCAATGTAGATGCGAACTTGAATCGAGTGGCTTTCTACCTGACGATTAGCGATCCGAGAAGAGATAAGATATCACGCGGGGGATCCTCGGAACCGGGCTAGGGTTAGGTCAAACGCTCAATCAATGGGAGGGTAGAGCAAGAGCACTTTGTCGTGAAGACCGGCAGCCTGGCAACGGCGGAGTGGCGAGCTAGGGCGCGAGGAGACTGGAGCATGACGGCGCTGCAGAGGCACGGCAGGCGAGGGAGCCGAGCGCGGTGGCTTGCGAGATGGCGATGCATGGCTACGACTGGCCGGTGGTGGCGCGAGGCAGGGGCACGGAGGCGCGCGGCTGGGCAGGCGCGGGACTACGGTGCGAGGCTAGCGCGGGGGCCGAGCGCGGTGGCGTGAGGGATGGCGCGAGGGACGGCGGCGACTCGGCGAGGCTGTGGCGGCGCGGCTTGGCGGCTGCTCGGGCTAGGGCTGGCGAGCGAGGTTGCGGCGGCGTGGCTAGGCAGGAGGTGGCGGCTTGGCTGCGGGCTCACGGCGGTGCTGGTTAGGTCAAGGCAGGTGACAGAGGACGCGGGTTAAGTAATCCCCCAAATCGTGACAGAAAAGGAAACGGAAAAAGAGTCCTTAAGACGCGCGAGATCCACTGACCGGACGCTCCGGTGGTAGCGACCGGACGCTACCACCTAGCGTCCGGTCGATTCCAGAGAGGTCCAAATCCTCTGGAATCGGGACCGGACACGTCCGGTGGTCCATGACCGGACGCAGGCAGGGTCCGGTCAGTACAACTTGATCTTCCTCTGATCGACCGGACGCTGAACCCTTTCTGACCGGACGCACAGACGCAACGTCCGGTCACTCCTTCAACAGCAGTTCACCTCCTGTGAACTGACCGGACACTGGACAGCAGCGTCCGGTGCAGCGTCCGGTGCACCTTTTCCAGCAATCCTTCAACCTTCCTTCGCGCTGTCTGTTCCCAATCAAGTCCCAACTTGAATATGATCCAAATAAACACCAATTGGGACTGATGTGAGTGACCTCTCTCAAACCCTCATATTTTTCAAAATATTTTGCCTTAGGCTATAATTCTTTTTAAGAAAATAGGCAACAAGAAGGCAAATGGAACAAAACGACAAAACAACATTCATGCATATGTAATACTTGTAAGTAAATCTAGTTGCTTGTCAAGTTTGATCCAAGGTTAAGCTTCTTCACACGCTTTTCGGCGGTTATCTTAACCATGTTAGACAAGCCCTATATGCATTTCCACAAATTAAACATGTTGTATATTACAATGAATGCAAGGGACAACACAAACTCAATTTTTAGTGAAGTTACTAAAATCAAGTACATTGAGCTCGTTCCGCAATCTACAAAATGTAGCCTCATCTAGCGGTTTAGTGAAGATATCCGCTAATTGATCTTTGGATCTTACACCTTCTAGTGATATATCATTTTTAGCTACATGATCTCTTGAAAAGTGATGGCGGATATCTATATGCTTGGTGCGAGAGTGTTGAACCGGATTATTTGCAAGTTTTACCATACTTTCATTGTCGCACAAAAGAGGTACTTTCTCTAGAACTACTCCATAGTCTAGTAAAGTTTGTTTCATGTATAATATTTGTGCACAACAAGCACCCACGGTAATGTATTCCGCTTCGGCGGTGGACAAAGTCACACTATTTTGTTTCTTGGAGGACCAAGACACAAGTGATCTACCAAGCAAATGGCACCCTTCGGATGTGCTCTTTCTATCAACTTTGCATCCGGCGTAATCCGAATCGGAATAGCCAATTAATTCAAATAAAGCTCCTTTGGGATACCAAAGGCCAATGCTTGGCGTGTGCTTAAGATACCTAAGGATTCTTTTTATGGCAATTAAATGTGTTTCCTTAGGACTAGCTTGAAATCTAGCACACATACACACACTAAACATGATGTTGGGCCTAGATGCGGTTAAATATAACAAGCTACCAATCATAGAACGGTAGAGAGTTTGATCAACCAAGTTACCTCCCTCATCTAGGTCGAGATGTCCATTGGTAGGCATTGGGGTCTTGATTGGCTTACATTCATCCATCTTGAATCTCTTGAGAAGATCTTTTATGTATTTCTCTTGAGAGATGAAGATGCCTTCTTTCATTTGCTTGACTTGAAAACCAAGAAAGAATATAAGCTCACCGATCATTAACATCTCGAACTCCTTAGACATCAATTCACCAAATTCTTTGCATGAGTCTTCATTTGATGATCCAAAGATAATATCATCAACATATACTTGACAAATGAAGATATGCCCATCAAGCTTCTTGGTGAATAGTGTGGTGTCGACCTTCCCAATGGTGAAGCCCTTCTCAATAAGGAAATCCCGAAGGTGCTCATACCAAGCTCTTGGGGCTTGCTTAAGCCCATATAGTGCCTTGAACAACCTATAAACATGATTAGGATATCTAGGGTCTTCAAACCCGGGAGGTTGATCAACATAGACTAGTTCATTAATAAAGCCATTTAAGAATGCACTTTTCACATCCATTTGATATATAGTTTCATTTCATGATGTGATGCATATGCAAGAAGGATACGGATGGCTTCTAATCTTACAACCGGTGCAAAGGTTTCTCCAAAATCTAAACCTTCAACTTGAGAGAACCCCTTTGCCACTAGTCTTGCCTTGTTCCTCACAAGAACACCTTGATCATCTTGCTTGTTGCGGAACACCCACTTTGTTCTAATCACTCTTGCACCTTTTGGTCGCTCTTCAAGATTCCAAACTTCATTGCGAGTGAAGTTGTTCAACTCTTCATGCATGGCATTGATCCAATCCAGATCTTTTAGAGCTTCTTCTACCTTGGTAGGCTCATAGCAAGAGACAAAAGAGTGATGAGCAATAAATGAGGTAAGTTTTTGAGATCTAGTCATCACCCCCTTTGTTGGACTCCCTATGATGAGATCTTGTGGATGATCTTGTAGGAGAGGTGTATTTCTTCTATTGACCACTTGAGGAGGAGGTTGTGGAGCATCAACATCTTGTGCTTGTACCACCATTTGCTCATGGGAGATATGAGTATCTTCATTTTCTACTCTCCCAACTTTATCACCATCTTGTGGTACATTTGATGAAGAGGGTTGGTTAATGACTTGTACATCATCTTCATCATCTTTTGGCTTGATGTCTCCCACCAGAATATTCTTCATAGCCTCCCTCAATGGTTCATCACCTACATCATCAAGATTCTCATGTGCTCCTTGGGAGCCGTTAGATTCATCAAATTCCACATCATATGTTTCTTCAACCAAGCCGGTGGCATGATTAAATACTCTATATGCTTTGGACTTCAATGAGTAACCAACAAGAAAACCTATATCACAACGCCTTTGAAACTTCCCTAGGTGTTGCCGCTTCTTGTAGATGTAGCACTTGCAACCAAACACCCTAAAGAAGGAGACGTCCGGCTTCTTCCCATTGAGCAACTCATATGGTGTCTTGACAAGGAACTTTTGAAGAAATAGGCGGTTGGATGCATAACATGCGGTGTTGATTGCTTCCGCCCATAGAGCTTCGGGGGTGTTGTACTCATCTAGCATTGTCCTTGCAAGAGTGATCAAAGTCCGGTTCTTTCTCTCAACTACACCATTTTGTTGAGGAGTATAGGTTGCGGAGACTTCATGTTTGATTCCAACTTCATCACAATAAGCTTCTATGTTTGTGTTGTCAAACTCTTTGCCATTGTCACTTCTTATCTTCTTGAGCTTCACTTCAAATTCATTTTGAGCTCTCTTGGCAAACTTCTTGAAACAAGATGCAACTTCGGATTTGTCATGAAGGAAGAACACCCATGTATATCTTAAATAGTCATCCACAATCACAAGACAATAGAGATTTCCTCCCAAACTCTTGTATGTTGTTGGTCCAAATAAATCCATGTGTAGGAGTTCTAGCACTCTTGTGGTTGACATGAAAGCTTTGGTTGGATGAGTGTTTGCAACTTGCTTGCCGGCTTGACATGCACTACAAAGTTTGTCCTTCTCAAACTTCACATCCTTCAATCCTCTCACCAAATCATTCTTCATAAGCTTCTTGAGTGAGCTCATCCCAACATGAGCAAGCCTTCTATGCCATAGCCACCCAAGTGTTGTTTTGGTGAATAGGCAAGTCTTCAAGTTTGCATCTTCGGAGGTAAAGTCAACTAGATATAAATTGTTGTATCTAAATCCATTGAATATCACTTGATTGTCATCTACCTTAGATACAACCATCTCCTTCTCGGTGAACAAGCATTGGAAGCCAAGATCACACAATTGTCTAATGGATAGCAAGTTGAAACTCAATGAAGCAACATAGAGCACATTTGAGATGGAATGATCATTTGATATTGCCACTTTGCCCAATCCTTTGACCTTGCCCTTTGAATTATCTCCAAATGTTATTTTCTCTTGTCCATCTACCTCTTCATCTAGTGAGGTGAACATACGAGGATCACCGGTCATATGTTGAGTGCAACCACTATCAATAACCCAATGACTTCCACCGGTCTTGTAGTTCACCTACACACAAGAGATTCAAGCTTTAGGGATCCAAGCTTGTTGAGGGCCCTTCACCTTCTCAACAAGTGACTTAGCCACCCAAATTTTCTTAGGCCTACTCTTATTGGGGGGACCTAAGAACATGACTTTCATCTTTCCACTCGAATCTTTTCTAAGTATGTAGTGAGCATTGAAAGCAAAGGGTCTAGCATGCTTGGGCAAGGGTTGTGGTGGTGGAGTTTGGCACTCATGAGCAAAGTGGCCTTCTTGTCCACACTCAAAACATCTCTTTGGCTTTGGCTTTGACTTTGATTGTTGGTGTTGAGCTTGAGCCTTCTTCTTCTCTACACTTGCCATATATCCAATGCCACTTCTATCCATCTTCATGACGGTATTCATGAGTAGCTCACTTTGGAGATGCTTGCCTCTAGCAAACTTGCTCAATCCCACCTTGAGATGCTCTTTCTCCATCTTAAGCTTCTTGTTCTCTTCCTTGAGAATATCATTGTTCTTCTCCTCCTTGAGTTTCTTGATTTCTTCTTTTAACTTCTCATTCTCAAGGATCACCTCTTTGTCATGATCAAGAGTTTCTAGCACAATGGTGTTGTGACTTTTCATCTCTTCAAGATCTTTCATGAGCTTCTCATTGTTACTCTTGAGCTTGACATACTCATCATAGTCATTGCACTCAACCACTTGCTTGCCCTTGCTACTAGATCCATGCTCAATGCTTTCATCAATTAAATCATCACATGAGGTAGCTATATCAATCTTAACAACATGGTTAGTAGCATCATATGGCTCATCTGGTAAGAATTCTTGTGCAATAATAAGGGTATCATAATTGATCTTTAGAGTTGCATATTCATCTTTTAGCTTATTGTGACTAGTGATAAGCTCATTGTGCACCCACTCAAGTTTATCATTTTTATCTCTAAGCTCTTTCTTAGAAGATTTGAGCTCCTTGAGTTTGGATGATATAGAATCATTTGTTTCCTTGAGCTCATCATTAGCATTTTCTAATGTATCACACTTAGCTAAGAGTGAATCATTTTTAGCATCAAGTTTTTCATTTGTAGCTCTACTTTTTCTAATGATCTTGGTATATTTTCTTAGTATTTTGACAAGATCATCATATGTAGGTGAGTCATCATCATCGCTATCACTATCAT